>NC_048305.1:14131617-14233985 GCF_013100865.1 Trachemys scripta elegans | reverse complement strand
CCTGTCCCTTGACTGCCCCCCCCCCCCAGCCCCAGAACCCTCTACCCCTTCTCCAACCCCCCAGCCCCCTTACCGTGCCACTCAGACCAGCGTGTCTGGCTTCGCGCAGCGCCAGACACGCTACTGCATACATAATGCCGTGCTCCCCTGTGGAGCCACAGGCCCCCGGGCCCCGCCCCTACCCCCTCCCAGCACCTGCCTTCCAGATTTGAACACCTCAATTTTCAGGAGTGCTCAAGCTCCGTTTGGGCAGCTGTTACTTCATTTCTCCCAAATCAAGTATACTGATCCACTGTAACTTGCTGTAGAAAAAGTTGGATAAAATTGAGCAAGAAATGCTTCCCAGTGGTTATTAGGACTGGAATTGCTATTTTCAACAGCCATTGCCTTTTTTTTCGTTGGTTTGTTTAAAAGGAAGACAGTGATATTGCATTGGCAAATTCCCCATAGAAAGAAAGAGTGGAACAAAAGAAAAATAAAGGCACCTCAACTTTTCCTCATTTATGTAGGACAGTGTTATAATGTGCATCCAGAGATCCTCCAATCACACAAGCTGAAAATTGTTCCACTTTACTGCAGTTCTGTAACCATATGGGAACCAATCCTGTCTGTGTTCTGTGCACATCTAAAATTCCTGCTGAATGACCTGCCCTGGGAGCGAGTTACCAGTGACCCAGGGCTGCGGCGGAAGGAGGGTGCAGGTGTGGGGGGGTGAGCCCAGGGCTGGGGCGGCAGGAGATGTGTGTGGGGGGCAATGGTAGGGGAATAGTGGGAACCCAGAGCTGGGGCAGCAGGGTGTGTGTGTGTTTGTGGGGGAGAGCCCAGGGCTGGGGCGGCAGGGGAGTGCAGTTGGGGGGGGTGAGAGCCCAGGGCTGGGGTGGCAGGGGGGTGCGGGTGGTGGAGAAGAGCCCAGGACTGGGGCGGCAGGGGGGTGCGGCGAGGAGCCCAGGGCTGGGACGGGGGGCAGCCAAAATTTTTTTGCTTGGGGCGGCAAAAAACCTGGAGCCGGCCCTGTGTACCAGACACACAAGGAACCGATTCCCAACTGCCTTGCATCTTGTGTTGGTCACTTTACACTCCCTTCACATGTGTTAAGTGCTTCCAAATCACGATGGTTTCATAAAGGGGCAAGAGCTAGAGGATAAGACTACACAAAGCACAAGGCAGTAGAAATTGGGGCCTAATATCTGTATTTAGGTGCTTTACAATTACTTCAAAAGGTAGGAGATGATTAATTATGGGGAGTTAATAGCACAAAAGATCTAGCAGTATTGAGAAGAAATGTTTTGAGGAAAAAATTAAGAAATACCGAGCCAAATTGTGGCTGACTCTTGTGCAGATGTGCTGGGGTGTTGACTTCAATGGGAGTTCTTCTGGCCAGTACTGGTATAAGGGTGAATGTTTTAGAGTATTCGTGATTTCAAGTGAACTCCTTAGAGTGAACCGTAAAAACCTACATTACTGCTTAAAGAATATATTGGGTTAATGGTAATGGCATTGACATTCAGAACAGACTTCAGAGACAGAAAATTCAGTTAACTCGCAATGTCTAATTGCACCCATAATGTTATCATAAGATGAACATTGATTTCTTCTCCATTGTACATTTGTAAAGTAACTGTTGAATGAACTAATATTTAAAACAATTATCTGTCAACATCCTCTTGAGGGCTGGAAGCACTACACCTACTAGATTGTGTTCTTAGGGAAAGAGCAATTTACAGCGTATTGGATTTCATATGACAGGTATAATGGACATCACCATCCCTGGTACGAGGGTAGGATAGTGTGGGCTCTGATTCAGCAATAAACTTCAGCACGTGCCTCCATTTTAGCATGTAAATATTTCCATTGAATTCAATGGAATTACGTGCTTAAAGTCTGGCACATGCTTAGGCCTGATTCTATAAAGTACTCATAAGTTTTAATTTCACCATGAGAGGCTACTACACCCTTGAAGAGACGGCTGGAAGGTTACATAAACTAATAGAATCGTTCATTGTGAACGATGTGGATGGGAAGGGTTGTTTGTTCATTGAATAATTATTTGTGACTAAATCTTTCTCCTACAAACAGCTGCAGTAAGTAATGTGAAATCATAAGCACTTTCACAAAACCTATGGTAATAAATGCAATACGCTAGACTCTCCATTTGAAAATCGGAGTGTTTCTTAAAGCTGGGTAAGTGTCGTCCCAATTTTATAGATGGAAACTGAGGCATAGAATGGCTATATGCCTTGCCCAGGCCCACATAGTGAGTCCAGTAGCAGTCAGGAACAGAACCCCTGTTTATCTGATTCTGAGGGCAATTCCCTTTAATCTGCGGTGTCCTTTACACAGAATTATTGACTACAATTCGGTAGTTTTTCTGTAATCTTTCACAGCTCTTGTCCACAAGAGTTGCTAAGAGTTCTTGTGGTTTCTGGCTGTTTCTTCAGAAAACTCTGCTGATGAGCTGTAGCTATGTTGGCAAAATCTCTTATGCACAACAAAAACACAAGAAATTATGTGCTTTATTTTATGACAATGTGCGCAGCCTGTAGCAAACCCACAAACATTTGGATGAAACAGAGATGGGCCAAAACCTAAGGTTTTAACTCATTTAAATTTCAGGGTGTGGGAGAAGAATCTATCTATTGTAGCTATATATTTCTAGAATGACCATCACCATGGTATGTATATAGGCTCCAACAAACCAGATCAGAACTCTAGTCAAAAACTGCAAGTCACACCATCTCAACCAAGAGGGCTGTGATAGACACATGGGTAATTCACACACCAAACTGACATCTGTTCACTTGCTCCTGTTTTTCCAGGTAAATGCATATAATACATAACGGATACGCTCACCTAGCCTCCAGCCTCTCCTGCAGAGCAAGAGGTGGAATGAGTGTGTATGAAAGTGTTTGAACCCTCGGGGCATGGCCCTTCATTATACTGTGTACTGTATTCTCTTATAGCTAATCTGATTTGTAAAGTATTGCTCTATTAGGTCTGGAGAGTCTGGGCTTTTCTGCAAAACAATGTTTCAAACTCCTGGGTGTCCAATACACTTGGAGATGTGTGCATAGCTTGTCAGATTGCATCCACCATTCTGCTCCCTGGCTTTATAGAAGATAGACTAACTATGTCAGCAAGCCTAAAAATGAGCCTCCAAGACATTGTTTTCAGACCTAAAAGAGAGAAACTTGTGCATGTCTTGGAATTATCAATGCCTTCCACTATGCAGAGAGAGGAGCAATCCTATCTGTGCGTTACAGGTATGGTGATTACTTCACACAATTATTTTAACCTGATAGAATTCTGTCTCATAAACACGCTGCTCATGCTTCTATATTTCACAGGGTGTAACACATAAGAGCAGCTATTTTTATCTAGTAATCTGAATGGGATTTTTTTTTTGTACATTTTCAATTTACCATAATTATTGTAATTTGGGGACGTTAGTACATCAGGTTTAAATAAGAGAGGTTTTTTTTAGCGCCAAGTTTGTCTAGAAATGTAAAGAATATTTGACAAGAAGCTGTTAACAATATTAAAGTAATACATTTGACACTTAACTGCTTTTTAATAGATGTCATTTTTCCCTTGAAATTAATTGCACATTTAGTTGGAAATGACAGTATTCTCTATTGTGTCTCTCTTACTCTGTAGAAGCACTATGGAGATTTGCAGTGTTCTATCAATGATTAATAATGATATAATTTTGCAATGGAATTGATATCACAAACCCAGTGACACTTCATGGAGAATATTTGGGATCTGAGCCACACAATTCCAATTACTTACTTCACCTCTGCGAGAATATATTTTCATTCTGGAGTGAATACGAAAAGCATTATGTTTAAGTTGGCAAATACCTTTTGACTCTCCATATTGCTACTGATAAATTCTTCATAATGAGAAGACTCTGATGGCAATTCTTATGAAAGTGGTCTTTTATTTAAAAAAATGCATTTAAAATTAATTCCCTATCCACTACTCAAAGCTGATTTAGAGTAACAATATCAAAGCTCTCTGCATCCACCATTCTGCTCCCTGGTCTTTTCAAACATAACTAATTATTTTCAGGGTTCTCAATAACCTCACTATTGGCAATGTTCCAGGCAAACATACTCCACCCTTAGAAGATAACGAAAAAAGTTAGTGTTAAAGGTTGTATCTCGTGTATTCATCTACCCAAAGAGAGTGAAGATTTGCTAGAAGATAATGGGAGGAGAGGAAAAAAACAAAAGTTTAGTGACACAGAACAGAATTCAATGAAATCTATGTGCATTTACTTAAAGCTCCCAACTATCTTCAATGTCAGCCAGGTTTTGACTTTAATTGAAAAATGCAGTATTTGATGCTAGGGGGTGGGCTTTTTGGATGGGGTGGGTTGTTTTTTGAATACATAAAAGGTGAAATTAAAGCAATAATTTAATCCTAAAGATGTTCTTTCCTCAGCTATTTTATATTCATGATTAATAAAACACACTGATATGTAATGCACATGAATTATCATACAATAATTGTTTTAAAGATGTATAAATTTGAGGCACAGCCTATTTCTAATTGGGCTAATGTTACCAATTACTGGTTGCTAAATCCCAATCCATGCTAATACAATACAAGTCAGACTTGTCTGTTCTGAGCACTACTGACATATTGCAAATGTAGCATGGTATAAAATCATTTTCCAGTTTATTATGTCCTGTGTACTTTGAACAAAGAGAGGTTTTTCCCTACAAGCCTGCAGAATAGCTCCATCCCACAAGTAAATGTTTTTACTTTATCAATATAAAACAGCAATATGTTCTGCAAGATGATATAAAAAACATGCATAAAAATGCAAAAAGCAAAATTATACTAAAGGATCTGAGAAAAGCAAACCAGTTCCCTCTAAGGCAGCCTTGGATACTTGCCTTTTATCTAGCTCTACAAAGACACTTATGGACTATGCCTGTCCCAGGGATGGTCTGGTTTCAGTGATATAACTGAATAGCTTTTTTCCCTCTGTCATTCAGTGCGATCTTCCTGTGATGCCGACAGTCCCAGCACATTGACAGATGTTATAGTGATGTACACAGTATTTATCTCTATCCACAAACAGTGCTCATCTATTCATTAGGAAGGGCCCAATTATGCACGTTAGTCACAGTTTTCCCCACTTAGAAGAGTGTCATTCTTGCTGCATACTTCCAGCTCCTGTCCAGCTCCTGTTAACGATGATGGAAGTTACACCACTGAAGGGAGGTGGATCAAGCGCCATATCCATACCCAAACATCTCAAGCATGTAAAAATAGGCTTGGTATGGTTTGCATTAACATGACTATATAGCAGGTTATGATCTTGTGACAGTTTAATAAGTTTGATGTTTCCAACAACAGATATAAACAGCAATTTATGGCCAGGTTGTTGTTTTTGTTAATACCAGGCAGCATTAATTGAATGTGTTTAATTGCTTAAAATCCACTAGAACTGTGGATGGTGTCAGTCTTTTGGTGACTGAACTGCCTTGCTCCTCTCATAACCTTCACTTCATGCAATGCACACTTTATCACTTAGCTGAACTTGTTTTCTAGCATCCCAATAGCCCAGCATATGAGAAGCTGGCGGACAGGAAGAAGAGAGATGGTTGAACACCCAAAGGCTGGTATTGGAAGCCACAGTTAGTAGCATCATTCAACTGAGTTCCATTACTTTTGTTGGGAAGGATGGAGCTGATACTTTAAAAGACCTAAGTCACGTCTGTTCTGGATGTAATTCAGTGTTCCCATGGCATTCTTTGTAACAGCAGGAGTTGCCCTTCATCTGTAACCAGCAGTCCCTGGCTGTGCACCGGTTCCCATAGGGTTGTCTCCTCCTGCCCCAGATGTGGCTGTATTTCAGGGGTGAAGTGTTTCCTACAGGGTAGGATTGTGGCTGACTGTTGCTCAGATGACCTCATGCAGAAGCCAGGCACACTGTAGTCCTTGCACTCAGCAGAGCATAGGGACCACTCCATCCTTGAAACCCCAGGCTACTAGGCAACTCAAAGGAAGAGGTGGGGGGGGGGGGGGGGATTGTCTGCCCCTCTTCCCTACTCTATGCCAGAACTAGCTAGTCAGAGGGTACATGCTGCATCCTCCAAGGGAATGTGCACGTTACGCCACTGCTTGAGTGCCTGGATGCTCTGGAAGGAAGCCCAATCCTTCCTGGCACTTAACATGGGGTGGTGTGACTCCACACTGACCCTGGGCTGGGCAAGTGTCCATCTGGCTCCATACATATAGGGCCAGAGGGTGCGCGTAAAGGACTTTGGGGAGCTTTGTAAAAATGCTTTCAGGTTGCACAGGAGCTGTTATTATATCAGCGAGGAAGTTTTCTCACTGTGTTTGAACAGCCAGCTCCTGTGCATGATAGATGCTGATGCCATGTGGACTCTCTCTACCCCGGAAAGGCATCCTCTTATCTTACAGTGTGTAGGCAGAAGAAGAACCACACCCTTTCCTTCCATGCCAGTAATGGAAAGCAAGTTCAGATACCTGGTTTGTTAAACCCTGGCTTGACTGTAGTGTGTGGAGACACATTTCATTAACCACTATGCAGCCAACGCATCCCTCTAGTTGAAAGGGGAAATCACCTAAAAATCCAGATTCCCCACGTTCACTAAATTAAATACCTGTACTTTTCTTTGTTCTACATTTAATGTTATTTGTTGTTATTTCCTGTCCCAGTTACCAGAGAAAAAGATGTGAAAATCACTTATTTGATCACTGTAGAGGAGAAGACAAGCATCCAGTACAAAATCAATTGTATGTGGCTGCTGAAAGATCTAACCTTGATAGATGGAAAAGAGGCCATGCAAGTAAGTCAAATTGCTCTGTGATGGTTACCTCACAGATAATTTGTGGGGATACTGTGAAGGTTCTTGTAAGGCACCTCACCACCACCTGCCCTTAGGTGGAAGTAATCTTGTCTGTGCTGTGGATCAGCTCTCAGAAACCACCAGTCTGTGGCAGCACAAGCACTGCCTTTCAGGCCTCCGCAGGCCTCGCTCTTTCCGTACAGGTAGTGCTAGGCACACACCAACTCCAGCATTCCCTGCAGCGTCCAGCCCTTTTCTCACTGAACGCTCATAGAATCACCAGGCCTGCTATTCCCCAAGGAACAGGACACACCAGCTTGTACGATATGGCTGGGGACCAGCACGTTGCTGAACACCACAGTACTTAAACTTATTCTTGTTTTCACTACAAATATATCATCAAAGAACAGAGATTCTAGTGATAGTGAGTAAGAGTATTGGAAACAAATGGTTACATATAAAGCAAAATCCTAACATGCTTTCTAGAGATTACATTTAACTAACAAGTTAACTTGCTGACTGCAGAAGTCTCTCTCACCCGAATTTCTCTCCAGCATTTTTTCCAGCCAAGCCTGGTTGAGACCCCTTTGTCATGAAGCAAAATCACTGTCCTTTTGCTTCCTCCCTGAAGGGTGAAGGTGCGTATCCTTTGTCCACCAAGTACAGTAGAGCAAGTCTTTGATGGGGACCTCCAGATAAGATTCTCTTCCCTCCCTTCCTGTTTTTCTCTATTAGTTTCTGTCTGAAATCCACACATTCAGTTCAGCCTACACAATATTTAATTTATATGTAAACAGCTAGTTAGATAAACATTTCTTGTCTGACAGGAAACCTGATTTCCCCTTTGCAGGTGACCAGTCTCTAAACACAGACCTCATCATTTTTGGTGTATGTACATAAGTCTTTACACAACATCCATGCCGGCCTTTCGCATCAATGCTAATAACCAGGGTGACACCAGCTTTTATTTGAGACTTCACATGACACTCTTTGAACTGGAATGCACGTGTCAGATGCCGGAGATGGCTGTAACCCCTATAGACCCCCACTGTGCCCCCTGCCAGTTGGCACTAAGAGGTTCCTGGGTCACAGATGCTTAACTGTGGTTTTCTATCAAGGAGAGAGGCCTAGCATTAAAAAAAGGTCTGTCAGTTGTTATCTACTTCAGCTGCATTGATTTGGGTAAAACGGTGAGAGTTGGGCCTTTTCAGATATTTTTTGGTATGAAAATTTGTCTTGGCATATGAAATCTCAGTGTGTGCCTGCCTCTCACCCCCACTCCAGTTCTTTTCATGCCAAGGTGCCAGGTAAAACGTTTGAAAGCACTTAAGTTAAGTTGGCTTCTAAATGCCACTTTCAGAGGTGCTTTAGTGTACGTCTACACTACCCAGGATTGGCGGATAGCGATCGATCTATCGGGGATCGATTTATCGCGTGTAGTGTAGACGCGATAAATGGATCCCCGATCGCTCTCCCATCAGCTGCTGAGCACCAGCTCGGCGAGAGGCGGAAGCAAAGTCGACGGGGGAGCTGCAGCGCAACGCAAAGTAAGTAATTTTAATTCGATCTAAGATCCTTCGACTTCAGCTACGCTATTCTTGTAGCTGAAGTTGCAAAACTTAGATCGATTCTCCCCCCCCCCCCGCCAATGTAGACCAGCCCTTAGTCACTTAACCCCACAGTCGTTTTCCTCAGGGGTAGCTTGTATTCCTCCTATGGAACAGAATTTGTAGCCTACAGGTGAACAGACTGTGGGATGGCCACGTTAGTGTTGACTGTCCTAAGAAACTAAGTCCTGGGCTTTATCCTAGATACCAAAGGTGACTGGTTTTTCTGGCATGAATAAAGTAGTCTCATTGGGGAAACAGCCAAGGTAGCACATGCTCTTCCCACAAGTGTTCATGTGTGAAATCTACTCCAGCTCAAAAGATCTGAAAAGCCCATACCCTGGTCAGCAGCTGGCCTGTGAAGAGATATTTTGGCTGTTTGGTTGCTTTGGCGGGGGAAGAAGACAAGATAGGAAACATTTGAACATTTAATGCACCATTCTGCCCATTTGGATGGAGGAAGGAAACCTACAAGAAAAAACACACTATGCACGTACAACAGATGTAAATATTCAGAATACAATCAACCATATGTTTACTGCCCACTATCTGCAGTAACCCAAATCAATGCATTGGACTACATGTCTAAGACCTTCTGCCCATCTCTTCATGTCACTCTGTCTTTAGGTCTAAATCCTCAGCTGGAGGGGGGCAGGCAAAGATGGTTCTATGGGACTCAAACCAGCCTCCAGCGCAAGTTAGAGCAGGCTCAGCGACAATTACATGCTGTGCTCTGGTCCCACCTTCCCTGGCTCCCCGTTTGCCCCAACCTGCTTCCACCATCCCCCTTAAACCAGGAGGAGCAGGTACACCTCTACCCCGATATAACGCAACCCGATATAACACGAATGCGGATATAACGCGGTAAAGCCACGTTCCAGTGGGGTGGGGCTGCGCACTCCGGTGGATCAAAGCAAGTTCGATATAACGCGGTTTCACCTATAACGCGGTAAGATTTTTTGCCTCCCGAGGACCGCGTTATATCGGGGTAGAGGTGTATGTGGAGCCAGCTATGCCAGCGTCACACCACGAGAATTCCCCTACAGCAAGGGAACCCCAGCTTTCCAGGTGGTTTGCATTGCCTTAGATGGAATGGGGGCCCAGGATCTCACTCTCTGAAATGGTAAACTCTTCAGGGCAGAAACTGTATCTTTGGCCTGGTCTACACTGGGGGGGGGGGGTGTCAATCTACGTTACGCAACTTCAGCTACATGAATAACGTAGCTGAAGGCGACATACTTAGATCTACTTACCCCGGTGTCTTCACTGTGGTAAATCGACATCTGACGCTCTCCTGTCGACTCCGCCTGCTCCTCTCGCCCAGGTGTAGTATCGGAGTCGACAAGAGAGTGTTCGGCGATCGATTTATCGCGTCTAGACTAGACACGATAAATCAACCCCCGTTGGGTCAATCGCTGCCCGTTGATCCAGCCAGTAATGTAGACAAGCCCTCTGTCTGTGTCTGATATATCATCTGGCACAATGTGGCCCTAATCTTGACTGGGGCCTCTGGTTGCTACAGTAATATAAATACGAAATACTAGTCAGCATGTGTCTTGCATATTGGCTATAGACTTCTTATATAGCTATACTTCTCATAGCTGGCTGACAGCTCTTGGATTACATAATGCTTGTTGTTTTAATTTGTAGGATTACCCGAAATTTGACATGCATTTTGAACATGTTTATAGCTGGGAAGCCTTCAGCACTGCAGCTAAATATGCGTTTACACGCTGCATACGGAAAATGAGTAAAATTCACTACAGAAGGGACATTGAGTTTGTGAATTTTGACGACGATTATATGAGCGCCACTGGACACTTCCAAGTATCTGAAGATACGATGCTTGCCTTGAAACTTTGTATACAGGTTTTGAACTGTGCGTGCCTTCTGGGCTGCTTATAGGAATACAACGGGGTGCAATGCAATGAGCTTGAGCCTTATTAAAACTGGCCTAATGTATGTTATACCTAACAACCTCTATTCTGACTACTTTAGGTCTGATTCTGAGCTCGCTTACATCAATACCAATCCGAAGTTACTGCATCACAGTCAGTGGAGTTACACCTGGTGCAGAGTGAGACTAGAATCTGGGCCGTTGTGTACACTGCACGTTCAATACTAAACTTTCAACAAAGTAATTAAGTCTAAGTCTAATAAACTGCCCAGGTGGTACCATTTTGCATATGGAATTGTCACGGAGCAAGTCTTTATTGTCGCATGAGAAAGCATGGGTTTGTTTTGTTTTGTTTTGTTGTAATTTAAATAGTTCCTAGAGCAGGGGCAGGCAAACTTTTGACTGGAGGGCCACATCGGGTTTCCAAAATTGTATGGAGGGCCAGTTAGGGGAGGTGGGCGTGGCCCAGCCCCCACCCCCTATCCGCCTCCCCCATTTCTCGCCCCTTGATGGCCCACCCCCGGGACTCCTGTCCCATCCACCTCCCCCTTCTTCCCTGATGGTCCCCTGGGACCACTACCCCATTCACACACACCCCCGCTCCCTGTCCCCTGACCGCCCCCGGAACCCCCGCCCCTAACTGCCCCCCGCTGCCCCATCCAACTCCCCCCTCCTTCCTGACTGCCTCCCCGCCGGATCCCTGCCCCATCCAACCACCCCTTTTCCCTGTCCCCTGACTGCCCCCAGAACCCCCGCCCCTAACTGCCCCCTGCTACCCCATCCAACCCCCACTTCCTTCCTGACTGCACCCCAGATCCCTGCCCCCATTCAACCCCCCTGTTCCCCGCCCTCTGACTGCCCCGACCCCTATCCACACCCCCACCCCGTGACCACCTCCCGAACTCCCCTGCCCTCTATCCACCCCACCCCCTGCTCCCTGCCCCCTTACCGCATTGCCTGGAGCACCGGTGACTGGCGGCGCTACAGCCATGCACCGCGCAGCACAGAGACTGGTCAGAGCTGCTCTGCAGCTGTGCTGACCCAGGAACTCACAGCCCCGCCACCCAGATTATTGCGCTGGCGGCGGGACGAGCTGAGGCTGCAGGGGAGGGGGAACAGCAGGGGAGGGGCCAGGGGCTAGCCTCCCGGACCAAGAGCTCAGGGGCCAGGCAGGAGGGTCCTGTGGGCCGGATGTGGCCCGTGGGGCGTAGTTTGCCTACCTCTGTCCTAGAGCTTCAGCACAAATTGGTTCCCAAGAATTCTCCAGCTTTAACAAGTTGTCCTGGATTTAGTATCTTCCTTTGACAGTGTTCACCTAAAATTTCCCCTTAGGGTCAGGAAAGAGAAGCAAGAATAGAAGACACCCACTTGATTTCAAGCACTGGCTGGATGAAAATTAAACATTTAAGTAATTTTGCTCCATAGAAATTATACCTCTGACGCTTGTAAGGCCTGAATAGTCACAGAAGAAATTAAATTCCTAGTATCTGAGCTCTCCCTACAGCACTCCACTGTAAACTAGGCTAAGAATCTTCATGCAACCAAACTCTAATATGTCTTTTAAAATAGTGGTTCTCAATCAAGGGTGCAGGGGCCGTGAGCAAGTTTCAGGGGGCCACCGAGCAGGGCTGGCATTAGACTTGCTGGGGCCCAGGGCAGAAAGCTGAAGCCCCACCACATGGGGCTGAAGCCCGGGGCCCTGAGGCCCGCCATCTGGGGCTGAAACCGAAGCCTGAGCAACTTAGCTTCACAAGGCCCCCTGTGGCGTGGGGTCCTGGGCAGTTGCCCTGCCTGCTACCCCCTAACACTGTCTCTGGCTTTTATATGCAGAAAAACAGTTGTGGCACAGGTGGGCCGTGGAAATTTTATAATATGGCGGGGGGGGGGGGGAATGGAAGGGCCTCAGAAAGAAAAAGGTTGAGAACCCTGTTTTAAAACTTATCCATCTAAAGTTATTTGCTTGTTAAACCAGAAAATAAATGTCAATTGTTTTGCAGAGTGTTTGTGCTAAGAAATATTATTTCCAAATGTTCTGAAACAAAACATGGATCAAAAACAGATATCCTGGACATGCCCTCATTGTAATCCCAGGCATTTCACACGCTCCTTCGTCTATCCCACAGTGCGAACGGAATGTCTTTTATTAAAGGATCATTTCAGACTCTCATACGTGTAGCTTGTTGTCTTCTTTCTTGTCCTCTGTGTGGACTGGAAATATTAGACCATTCAACTTCTCCTCAATCTGTAGCAAGGATTTCTTTCAAGCAGGGTTGTAGTTCCTGTGCTGTGCTGAAACGACAACCCTCATTTCAGGTGATGGTACTCCCACTCCTTTTGCTAGTGCGAAATGAGGAGGTAACTAGAGGACCTGGATTAGCATTTGGTACATTGTTACTGCAAATGAAAAAAAATTAGGGCTGTCAATTAATTGCAGTTTACTCATGCAATTAACTAAAAAAAAAATAATCGCGATTAAAAAAATTAATCGTGATTAATCGCAGTTTTAATCACACTGTTAAACAATAGAATACCAATTGAAATTTATTACATATTTTGGATGTTTTTCTACATTTTCATAGATATTGTATTCTGTGTTGTAATTGAAATCAGTGAATATTATTTTTGATTATAAATATTTACACTGTAAAAATGATAAACAAAAGAAATAGTATTTTTCACTTCACCTCATACAAGTACTGTAGTGCAATCTCTTTGTCATGAAAGTGCAACTTACAAATGTAGATTTTATTTTATTACATAACTGTTTTGTTTTTGAGTGCAATGTAAAATTTAGAGCCTACAAATCCACTCAGTCCTACTTCTTGTTTAGCCAATTGCTAAGACAAACAAGTTTGTTTATATTTAAAGGAGATAATGCTGCCCTCTTCTTATTTACAATGTCACCTGAAAGTGAGAACAGGCATTTGCATGGCACTTTTGTAGCCAGCATTGCAAGGTATTTACGTGCCAGATATGCTAAACTTTCATATGCCCCTTCATGCTTCCGCCACCATTCCAAAGAACATGCTTCCATGCTGATGATGCTCGTTAAATGCTTTAATTAAATTTGTGACTGAACTCCTTGGGGGAGAATTGTATGTCCCCTGCTCTGTTTTACCCATATTCTGCCATATATTTCATGTTATAGCAGTCTCGGATGATGACCCAGCACATGTTCATTTTAAGAACACTTTCAATGCAGATTTGACAAAACTCAAAGAAGGTACCAATGTGAGATTTCTAAAGATAGCACAGCACTCGATCCAAGGTTTAAGAATCTGAAATGCCTTCCAAAATCTGAGAGGGACGAGGTGTGGAGCATGCTTTCGGAAGTCTTAAAAGAGCAACACACAGATGCAGAAACTACAGAACCCAAACCACCAAAAAAGAAAATCAACTTTCTGCTGGTGGCATCTGACTAAGATCATGAAAATGAACATGCATTAGTCTGCTCTGCTTTGGATTTTTATCGAGCAGAACCCATCATCAGCATGGATGCATGTCCCCTGGAATGGTGGTTGAAGACTGAAAAGACATATGAATCTTTAGTGCATCTGGCATGTAAATATCGTGAGACACCGGCTACAACAGTGCCATGTGAACGCCTGTTCTCACTTTCAGGTGACGCAGTAAACAAGAAGCAGGCAGCATTATCTCCTGCAAATGTAAACAAACGTGTTTGTCTGAGCGATTGGCTGAACAAGAAGTAGGACTGAGTGGACTTGCAGGTGCCAAAGTTTTACGTTGTTTTATTTTTTGAATGCAGTTATTTTTGTACATAATTCTACATTTGTAAGTTCAACTTTCATGATAAAGAGGTTGTACTACAGTACTTGAATTAGGTGAATTGAAAAATACTATTTCTTTTGTTTTTTTTACCATGCAAATACTTGTAATCAAAAATAAATATAAAGTGAGCACTGTACACTTTGTATTCTGTGTTATAATTGAAATCAATATATTTGAAAATGTAGAAAACATCCAAAATATTTAAATAAATGTTATGCTCTTATTGTTTAACACTGCGCTTAATCTCAATTAATTTTTTAAGTCGTGCAATTAATCACGATTAATTCTTTTAATCGCTTGACAGCCCTAAAAACGAAAACCAGGAGAAGTCTTCTCCAAGCCAAGGGCCAGGTCCGGCTTACCTTCCTCATAAGAGTAGCCCCACTGACTTCCCCAACTTATGTGCAGGCCTCTCCACTCCTGTGTATAGTAAAAGCACAAGATGGGTCTTTCTTTTTAGCCTTTTATGTATGTGTGTAACATTCCACGGCTGGGTCTGAGCCGCATCATTCTCACTGGCTGTCAGCCGGAAACAAAGCTCCACTTCAGTCTCAAGTGTCAAGGAAATGAGAAAATCCCAGAGGAGAGTGAATGGCCATGGTCACCATCATAGTTGCGAATCCTTCAGGGACTACACTCACAGTAACATCACTCACAGCAACAGAAGCTGGACCTTTTCTATGCCTGCGGCTTTTGTCAGCAGATGGCTCTCCTGCAAATGAACACCTCTGAAGTTCAGCCACCACCAGTGCAAGGGGCCAACCTGAGAGAAACAGAGCTAGGCAGAGCTAAAGAATATGCAAAAGCTTTCCCAGCTATCTGGCTTAAGGGGTAACTTGCTGAGTCATCTGTGGTCTTTCTATTTCCAGCCATACCCATTTCTCTTCCTGCCCATGTAAGAAATGTGAAGAAGGGTAGAGAATCTCAAAATGACTCATCACTTTGGAGTAAAAGAAGTTGAGCGTAGTGGTTCTGATTCAAGCATTAGCTTATTGGGGATGATAATTAGTCCCAGTGGGACCACTTGTTCCTTTGACTGTGTGGCAGCTGTGCGTGATTTCCCTTCTGAATCGAGCAGCCGCTGCCTAGCTGGCAAGTACAGAATCAAACGCCTGTGCTCCAGATGGACAACTGTACATGTGGCATTGCTGATCCCTCCATAGGACATGCCACAATGTCTTAACCTCAGGTGATTTGACAGTGGAAGCTATTATAATAATCTTCCAAAGTGCAATTAACATACAATGTAGTATTTCTTGTTTCTGGTTTGATTCCCTTCTCTTTCCCCTATTTCTTACATGGGTGGGAGTAAATGAAACACTACCAACTCAGCCACAAGTATGTAAGGGCTTTCATTATCGCTATTAAACATAATACCTGGGTTCTGGCTCAGGTTTTCATAGATTCCAAGGCCAGAAGGGACCGTTGTGATCAATCAGTCTGAGCTCCCGTATCACCCAGGCCAGAGAACGTCCCTGAAATAATTCCTAGAGCAGATCTTTTAGAAAAACATCCAGTCTTGGTTTAGAAATTGTCAGTGACGGAGAATCCACCACGACCCTTGGAAATTGTTTCAATGCTTGATTACGCTCACTGTTAAAATGTATGCTTTATTTCCATGCTGAATTTGTCTGGCTTCAACTTCCAACCATAGAACCATGTTATGCCTTTCTCGGCTAGACTGAAGAGCCCATTATTAAATATTTGTTCCCCAAGTAGATACTTATAGACTATACTCAAGTCACCGCTGAACCTTCTTTTTGTTAAGCTAAATAGACTAAGTCTTGAGTCCATCATTATAAGGCATGTTTTCTAATTCTTTAATCATTCTTGTGGCTCCTCTCTGAAACCCTGTCCAATTTATCACCATCCTTCTTGAATTCACCAGAACTGGACACAGATTTCCAGCAGTGCCAAATATAGAGTAAAATAATCTCTCTACTCTTACTCGAGATTCCCTTGTTTATGCATCCCATGATTTCATTAGCTCTTTTGGCCACAGTGTCACATTGGGAACTCATGTTCAGCTGATTATCCACCACGATCCTCAAATGTCTTTTGAGTCACTGCTCCCCAGGATAGAGTCCCCCATCCTGTAAGTAAGGCCTATGTTCTTTGTTCCCGGATGTTTACATTTAGCCGTACTAAAATGCATATTGTTTGATTACGCTCAGTTTACCTAGCAGTCCACATCACTCTGAATCAGTGCCCTGTCTTCTTCATTATTTATCACTCCCTCAATTTTTGTGTTGTCTGCCAGCTTTATCACTGATGTGTTCGTGTTTTCTTCCAGGTCATGAATAAAAATGCCCAACTCACAGTCCCAAGTCAAAAGGTCTGCGAAGTGCAGTGTGGAAGCATTGGCATGGTTATGCGGCCCACGTCCCGCAATTGTAAACCCAGGTTTACAGTGCCGTGTTGGACACTCAAGCACGGGCTTGGGAACCTGAGTCCACAATCCTGGGTCCCAGAGACCCAGGTTTATAATGCATTGCAGACTGACCCAGAGTCAATTGCCTCCTAAAACAAGGTTCATTTGCTATCTGAGTTTGCTTTTCCTTTCTACATGTTTATTTTGACAGAGGAAATTTTGCTAAGGCTAGGTTTATGCACCAAATATTAATCAACATATATGAGATTTGGGAAGGGGAGAGATCTAAGGGCTCTGCTTCTCCTTGCAGTTACACTGATGTAAATCAGGATAGACAGGGCTGAGCTCAGTGGAGTTGCACTTGTGTCAAACAGGTGCAAGTGAGAGCCGGATTGGGCCCTCTGTTTTTGGCGGGCCTGGCAGCGCTGTCATGCAGAACAGATCTAGGGCTTTGGGTGCCGAATGCAGCCTGTTCCTCGGAGGGACCGTCTCTGCAGATATTTGGGGAATGCAAAACTGTCCGTGAAGAATGAGGCTCTAAAATCGCCACATCACCCTGGGCCTGGTTCACATTACACAGCCAGAAATCCTTCATCCATATTACAGTCCTGACTTTTCTCAGTGCTGCTTCTAAAAGAAGGCAGAACACAGGCCTGGAATGTATGTTGCTTTATCACGACAAGCAGAGCTGAGTTGAACCCACCCATGTCTCCTTCCCACCCATGCTCCTCTGTTTCTGGACTAGAAGGGAGTGAGCTGTTTCCAATCAGCAGACAAAGGGAATGATGTCATAGGACTCTGGCTTATAGAGAGTTTCTATTGTTGCCAAAGTAAACAATGAAAATCTGTTAGTGATCCCATTACCCCAGCAGTGACCTTGTTTATTGGCAACCTCATGTACAAACTCTGGTTTTAAAAAGTACAGGGAAGACTCCAATGCGCTAGGGCCTCCTGTGGGGCTCGGTTCTGCAGCCCTTACTCATGTGGGTCGTCCCAGTGAATTCAGTGGCGCTACTCACAGCGGGCTAAATTGGCATAGCCCTTGCTTGGCTATGCAGGGGAATAGGCCCCCCTTTAGTGTCTTACTTGGCCCTGCTAAGATTGTAACTCGGGCCCTGGGACAGAGAGAGAGAGGGACAGTAGAACCTACTTGGATGATAGTTCTCCCTGTGAGCAAATGGGATGGGGCAGATGGGACACAGCACTGTGTCTCAGAAGGTGTGATAAATGGCTCCACACAAACAGGGGAAGAATTGTGACTCTATAACTCATTCTCTGCACTGCAACTGGCATTAAGCAGCTACGTGCCATCCCTCAGTCCGGGAAGAGTGGAGAGTTACAATCTATTCTGGCACATAAGCACTACTCAGTGTGTGTAAGGTTTGGAGGGCAGGCTCTCAGTACATAGATATTAATGGGACTGTTAACATAGCAACTCTGTTTCCATAGCTGTGCAGAGCAGCATGTGGCCTGAATTAAATCCGTCAGAGAAAGTGTGATGGGACAGGTTCTCTGAACTGCTTTGCCTGTTATTTAGGGTTGCCAATGTTGTATTTTTTAAAAAGGGGACTGTTTTCTTAGCACTCCCACCCCAGCCCTCCTTCCATTATTATTATTATTATTGTCATCATTATTAATAATAAGCAGTACTCACCTACATTCACCAGGGGTATTTCTTGCTGCTTTTTGCAGCATTCAGCAACTCCTGACCTTGTTGTACAGAGATGGAAAAAATAAGGGACATCCCTTGTAATAAGGAACGGTTGGTAACCCTATTCCACACTTGGAGGCATGCCATGTGTTTCCTGAAATTCCCTACCAATACTTCAGAGACTCAAGAGAGGATATGAAATTATCCCCATCTCTCCATGGCATTAGAGGAAAAGCATTTATAGACGCCCTAGCCCTGCATCTCTGCACCTTGTGATCATCACATACACCGAAGTCGGTGTAAAATGCTGTCATTCTCATATGCTAACATTTTACACCTGGCACAGGTGCAAATGATGAGACAGGATGCAGGACAGAGGGGACTCGGGTGTATGTCTGCTGCAAAAGAGCTGCTGTGGGGATGGCCCATCCCTGGACACCTGTGAAATGCTGGTGCAATTTCCTGCATTTTAGATATTTTTGATGCGCACAGTGCCCTGACTTGGACAAGGGCTGAGTACCCAGCACTGAAATGCCTAAACATGTCCTTAGCAGCCTAACTTTAGACCCCTGTTTTTTTCAAAATCTTGGTCTCTTGGTTTGATGATGAGGGTTCTGGTTTAGGTGGTAATTAGAGCTAGTCAGAAAATCCCATTTTTTCCTGTTAAATTTCAACTAGCTTTAATGGTGACTGCTTAAGAACCTGGCTCCAGCTACATCAGCCCCACTGAGCTGGATTTCTGTTATGGATCTGACTGGTGGTTTGAGCGAAGTCATTTTGGAATAATGCAGTGTCTGAAGCTACTGTGGGCATTGGGCAGCAATTCACATTGTCGTCATCTGTGGGCTGCACGCTATAATTGTAGACTGAGGTTCTGCTTGGAGGCCAGTTATTTTGTCCTCTCCAAAGCTGACTTGCAGTATGATTGGGATTCAGTAAATGGTGGCAAATAAGAGAATTGCAAGGGGGAGAAAACCCTGATGAAAACTCTAAACGAAATCATACTGTTTGACCCTGCATTCTCCACTCATCAGAGCAATCCTGACATACGTGCCGGGGTCAGATCCTCAAAGAGTATAAACGGGGGTAACTCGACTGAAGTCAATGGCATTCCTTCAATTTATACCAGCAGGGTTTGGGGCCTGTACATGAAGGCTGAAAGCCCTAAATGGTCTGGGACTCCTGCTTGAGAGGTCACTTCTCTCCCTGGGTGCTCCTACCACAGCCATGGTCAATGGAAGTGCTTGAGCTGAATCCAGGTCGATGTAAACAAGAAGGAGCTGACGGCAAGGTGTGCTCCCTAACGGTGGCCTTTGGAACTAGCTTCTTCCTTTGGTCCATCACTGTCCAGATTTTTTTAATCTTCCCTGGTATGTTGCAATGCCAAAAATGTTTCCTCTGGCTTCTGAGAAGGTGGTGGGTGAGCTGAGGGTCTCATGGATTCAGTAGATGCTCACTTATGTGTGGCAGTCCTGTATAGTATAGCATAGTACTGTTACACTGAAAGTTGCTAATGACTGCCAGTACCTGAGTCATGGAGCCAAAGACAATCCTGCGTCTTGTTAAATGAATGGGTGTCCCAAGCACTCTTTCAGGTTCAACAGAAGGAGCAATCAAGCCCCTTTGTGTAGTACAAACAGCTGCAGAACATGGGGATGACCGCCCAAGGCAATAGGCACAGGGCAGGTCAGAGCTAAGCCGTGCGGATTGAGTGGTTTCCCTGGTTGCAAACACAGGGACGTCACTAGGATATTGATTGCAGGCTGCGTGTCTGGAGGCAGAAAGCTAGGAGACAGAGTTGTGATGAGTGTGAACCTGACAGGAAGCAAAGAGCCACGGCTCCTCAGGCACTGAACTTGCTGGAGTAGCAGACATGGGGATTTCTGAACTCTTTGCTGTTGATTGTTTCTCCAGTTGTCAGGGAAATAGGACTGGCACACCAACGATATACCTGACCTGCATCATCGATTTCTCCTCCAGATGGAAACAACCCTGCAAGGCCCTGAATTCTGACTAACCGCTGGGGCCAAAGACACAGCAGTACCGTGTATTTTAATTCGGGGGATGGACACTTGCAGATAACTTAAATCTGAAGAAAAGAAAAAGTAATAAATTAGTAATACCCTTGAAGTCAGGGAGACTGCTCCTGTGAACTGGGGTTCCAGGGTAGGGAAAGTATCCACACAATTTATTTGACACTGAGACAATTTTTGTTTGATCTGGTATATTACTAAAATTCAGAATTAATAAATCTCCCAATTTTACATAGTGCATTAATATCTCTTTAACTCATGTGTATTGAGTAGGTCTGTCATTGGCATAGACTTTAATATATTCAAACAGCCTGAACCAGCTAAATATTTAATAAAATGCATTGTCATGTAATAACTATTTGCACCCTGATGAACTGAACTTCCCATCCCTTTGAGTCATCTCCAAATAGAGGATGTATGGTGTACCATGCAAATCAATAAAAAAAGACAAAATATCCCTAATAAAACATTGCAGATAATAATCAGTTTTTGCTGATTGAGAAGTGCGAGTGGGTAAGACTTGTAACATTATCTGATCTAGTAGATACATTTTCATAAAGTAGTCCTAGCATTACCTGCTTAAAATTGCATTGCTCATTATGAAAAACAGCAGCCTTTTAGCTCTTCTGAGTAAAAAGCTTTACATAGAATATATCATTGTGGTTTATCATGTGTTTGTTTTGCTCTGAGTAAATGATAACTTGGATTTTCTAGATAACCAGCATGGTTTTACTAACAGGAAATAGGAAATAAGTGTTAGCGTGTAAAGTGGCAGATGAGAAACATTTTTAAAAGCTCAGGTGAATTTCAACATTGGGAATAGCAGCAATATTGAATGGATCCAGAGGTGATTGCAGATGGTGAGCTTTTTTATCCTTTAACGGAGACAGCTCATACTATCTGAGCGTTCTGTGATCTATTGGAAGTTGTCATTTCAATCACTGTCAGTTCTGTTTGTGGCCAAAGCAGTCTGCACGTACTTAACGCAAGCGACATGAAATATCTGACCAATGCATTGCACTGATCTGTAGCTGTGAAGACATGGATGGTGCTAAACCAATGCACATGCTGGATTTCTTAATCCACTGATCATTAGATATCATTGTGAATATGTCCCATCAATACATGGCGTGAAATCTGCTAATTCATTAACTGTTGATGTAGTACTCAGCATACAGCTGTTAAAATGCACGAGCTTGAATCTAATTACTATATTGTCAGTTTGCCAGGTGGATTTGTATTTTGGATCATTGCGTCACATCAGCATACCACACCAAAAGGGACAATGTATTGCATCGTGTCAGTGTGGAGTATGGGAATGTTTTCATATTGCTCTACACATAAGAAACGTGTGTGAAAACAGTGGGTAGCCGATTCTCAGCAATGAACAGAAGTATTGGATTAAAGTGGTTTGTTTTGGTTTCAGTCTCTGAGGAATTTACCTATAACCACATTATAAAATGGAATTAGTTTTCCCTGATATGTCGATTTGAAAACATTCACAACCCAGGAGACAATTCATGTTGCTCACAAGCTAAAATGTGTAGTATTTTTTCTGCCTTCTTTTAGAAGCAGCACTGAGAAAAGTCAGGACTGTAATATGGATGAAGGATTTCTGGCTGTGTAATGTGAACCAGGCCCAGGCTGATGTGGCAATTTTAGAGCCTCATTCTTCACGGACAGTTTTGCATTCCCCAAATATCTGCAGAGACGGTCCCTCCCAGGTGGCTCTGATCCTGCAAAAACTTACACATGAGTCGTAACTGTTTGCAAGATTGAGTTCTAAATCCATAACCTTATTTTAATTGATGCTGTATTTGTATTACTGTAGTGTACAGAAGCACCCATTATACTAGGAGCTGTACACATACAGAACAAAAAGACAGTCCCTGATGCAAGGAGCTTACAATCTAAACGTGAGACAACAGAAGGTTCTAGAGAGACTAGGAACTACAAGGAAACAATGAGACAGTATTGGTCAGTATGACAAGCAGTGCTCTCTGCACAGCAGCAGCTTAACCATTGTCACATTTTTTGTAGGCATCACAGCTCAGAAGTGTTTTGAGGAGGTTGTGATGGGGTTTTTACCCCACCCTTGCCCGGAAGGGGTTAATGCAGACTGAGCAGGGGACTAATGAACCCAACAAGACACAGCTGAGGGGAATGGCTAAACAATCCCCTGTTTGAATGAGGGAGCCCCTCTGAGGAGGAAGGCGCTAGGCTGGGATAATAAAGGCAGGAAATTGATAGTAGACAGGGCTGCTAGGAAAGTCTACAGTCGTTCCCTGGGAGAAGGGAGGTGCGTTTGGGCTGCCAATCGTGGGGGGAGCCAGGAAGGTAGGACAGGACTCAGGGAAAGGCAGTAACGTCTACAAGGAAACACAACTTGACTGTTGGCTAGATGGTCGCAGAGCCTAGAGTAGAGGGTGGGCCTGGGTTCCTTTGCCAGCCACTGAGGGAGGGGCACTATGAGGCAGTGAATAGGAAGACTGACTGAGCCTGGTTGTGGGAAGAGACTTTCCAATCCCAGAAGGGGACAATGTGGATAGTGATCTGACTGGAGGGCTGAGTCACGAAGAGGCAGCAGCGGCTTGTGGAGCGAGAGAGGTACTCTAGACCAGCAGAGAGTGACTGCATGCAACCGTGGAAAGGGACATTGACCTGGCGAGCTATTCCCCAGGACGGCCAGGAGGAGGCGCCATCCAAGTGGTGAGTGGTGTACCCTGTGACACAGCGATTTGAAGATGGATAATGAGGTAGCTTTGTGGGTATTTACTGTCAGCGCCTCCCGAATGTGTGAGGCAGCATGGGAGAAAGCACAAAGGTGCTCGTTTGAAATTTTAACACGTAGGGAATGGAGACTGCCTGGGCCAATTGGAGTGAGCATTGACAGCTTGATATTAAAGGAGCGCTGCCAGTGTTTTTTCCTACCCTTGATAACCTTTGAATTCATCCTTTTACATAACCCTTTGGAAGCCTTAAAATGAATATCCTTATCAGATTGTTCTTCCCTTCATTGTTTGTGCACAAATGTGTTTATTGCTTTAGGGCTGCATACAGGTTTGCTACTGTATGAATTCCAGGCTGCTGGTGCTGGCAGTTTTTTAGAAAGAGAAACACTTAAACATTTGTGTTTAGGGGGAAAAAACCACTTAAATAATTACACGGACTCTGCAAACAAAATTAAGAAATAATTGTAAGAAGTGGAGTCTGACAACCTTGACTGTTTCCTTTTAAAGTCGCATTCCCTCTGCTCTACTGCTGTCCTCTCTTGTATATCTGATGGTGTATTTTTATGTCAACAGCACTGTTTACCTGTTTAATAAACAAAATTAGTAAATAAAGTGCATATGGCACTTAACATGAAGGGTCAGTTTTTAAGGTCCCTCTTTTTACTGGCTGATGATTCATTAAATATTTCAGCACTAAAATTATTTCCTATTTTAACAGCCGAATTATTTTAACAACTTCAGGTGTTAGGACTCTCATTACAGTATTGGTATTCCTAAGTGTCCTCCTTTGGGCCAGGTTCATCCCTTTCTTTGGAGTCCCATCCCCAGGGATACAACAGACAAAGGTTGGAAGATGCATTCTTTGCATGCAAAAAACAATTTCAGTGTTCTTCCTTTTTAAAAAAAATATACTTAACTTGTGTGAAAATATAGACCCAAACCTGCAAGGGGTTGAGCTCTGCCAATCCCCTCTCAAGTCAATAGAAATTGACAGCACTCAGAATTTTTCAGAATCAGGTTCTATCTGGCCAATTGCCAGGAATTAGGCCCCAAAATTAAAAAATAAAAAGTCCCTGTACTGGGACACGCAGCATGGCACAATTATTCCTAAAATTATGGGATTTCCTTTTCTGGCACTTTCATATAATTTTTTTCCTCATTTGGGCCCGGCTCCTGCAAACGCTTACATGTGCTTCATTTTAAACGTATGAGCAGCACCACTGACCTCAATGGCACTACCTGCATGAGCAAAATTAAGCCTTTGTGGGATAAGAGCCGTATTTTGCTCTGAAATGTGGGTCAAATGCTATAGAATGTCTGGGCTTTTGCCATTGGTTAACAGGAAATGAGCTAGATGGTTAAGGCCTTTTTTTTAGATTGCAGCTTCAAAACTACTAGTTCATAGCAGTTTATGGCCTGTGTGTCTCTCTTACTAACACACACCTGAGTGTCTCTCTTTCTGCACTTGCCACCATGCCCTGCCACTGAATGTTTGTTTCTCAGTCTGTGGTTACACTGAATGTTTGATGTAGTTTCATAAGCAGCAGCACTAAGTTCAAAAAGTTAAAGACTTTCTACAAGTTACCAGGAAGTGGAGCTTTCCATCCAAAACAACTGTTCTGTCAATAGCAAAGTCCCTGGTATTTTACTCCTGGGTGAATTCTACGCCACTGTGCATGCACAGAATTTATGTCCCCCGCAGATTTCTTTGCTTCCCTGCAGAAAAAGGACTGCTTTGGGATGCCCAGCCTGACACACCTTGGGCTTGATTTTTTCAGAGATGTAGAGCACCACTGCTCCCATTGATCTCAGTTGAAGCTGTGAATGCTCAGCACTTCGGAACATCAAAATATAGATGTTTAATGGTGGTTGCTCAAACTGAAGCATGAATGATTTTTGAACTTGACAAAATTGTAACCAAGCAACATGGGGCGGGGGGAGGGTACATTGAAATGCCTAGATAGAAGAAATCTCTTTCTACTCTTGATCACCTGGCAATTCTGCAACAAGTTTTGGGCCCAATCCTGCAAACGCTTAGAAGTGTGAGTTACTCTAGTTATGTGAAGTTTCATTAACTTCACTGCTTTTTCTTTCATAAGTGTTTCCTATGCAAGAACCAGAGTTAAAACAGAGCAGATTCATCAGCTCTTCAGAAAGCAGGCCCTAGCTTGGACCCATTAGGCCAAATCCTGTGATAATACACAGCATGAATCCAAAGTAGCTCCATGGAAATGAATGCAGTTATTCCTGATTTACACCAATGTGAATGAGTAGAATTTGGCCCATTCTTATAGTATTCTGCAAAGCAGACCCAAAGAATGCTATGAGAGGAATAAGCACTGGAAGAAACTGTTCAGCTCTTAGTTAAAAAATAAATAAACAAAAGAAAAGTGAAGTGTTGCTGGGATATCTTGCAACAGACCAAATAGGTGAGGAATCTGCCTGGGTGAGAATAAGGAATAATGAAAAAAATGACCTACTGTACCCTGCAAAACTAAAATACTAACATGTAAAGCTGACACCCCAAAGAGATCACTTGGAACAGATAGGGCTTAGAACATGGCATGATCAGAATTTTTCAGATTCATTAAAAGACACATGCTTTGACCTATTTTACATATATGCAAAGATTGGTCTGAATTTTGAGGAATTTTTTGCCACATAACTTATCATGTTCGCTTCCTTTAGATTTAGCTCAGGTTGTTTTCAGTGTTGCAATTTTGCATTATTATTCTTATGCCAGTGCTCACTCTTTTTAATAAGAGACATATTATAAATTACTAGGCAGTGGCATAGGAACTTAGTTAAATGACACAACTGAACAACCAGACCAAAGAAAAGGGGGAGAGAAAATGTACTGCACAGCTTTCAATGACCACAACATTTTAAGAGTGTGTATTAAGCAAAGTCCTCTTTCAAACATCTGTGCTAGCAAATGCGTCCCAAAAATGGGTACACTGCCAATTGCTGAGTCTTCTCAGCAGAGAGGCTATGGATTGAATGACTATGGAGACTGACTTTCAATTTCAGCTATGGAGGTGGCCCTGCCTGGCAGGGCCATACCTGCTTTATGACTAAGTCCAACATTTCAACTTCCACTGGCACCTATATCAAGCACTAAAGTTACTTTGAGACACATTTTCAAAAGTCAGAGGGGTAGCTGTGTGAGTCTGGAACTGTAAAAAAGCAATGAAGAGTCCAGTGGCACCTTTAAGACTAACAGATGTGTTGAAGCATAAGCGTTCGTGGGTGAATACCCACTTCATCAGATGCATGTAATGGAAATTTCCAGAGGCAGGTATAAATATGCAGGCAAGAATCAGTATGGAGATAACGAGGTTAGTTCAATCAGGGAGGGTGAGGTCCTCTGCTAGCAGTTGAGGTGTGCTGGCACATGATGGCATATATGACATTGGTGGACATGCAGGTGAATGAACCGGTGATGTTGTAGCTGATCTGGTTAGGTCCTGTGATGGTGTTGCTGGTGTAGATATGCTTAAGGTTGGCGGGTTGTCTGTGCGTGAGGACTGGCCTGCCTCTCAAGGTCTGTGAAAGCGAGGGATCATTGTCCAGGATGGGTTGTAGATCACTGATGGTGCGTTGGAGAGGTTTAAGCTGAGGACTGTAGGTGATGGCCAGTGGAGTTCTGTTGGTTTCTTTCTTGGGCTTGTCTTGTAGCAGGAGGCTTCTGGGTACATGTCTGGCTCTGTTGATTTGTTTCCTTATTTCCTTGTGTGGGTATTGTAGTTTTGAGAATGCTTGGTGAAGATTTTGTAGGTGTTGGTCTCTGTCTGACAACCTGCCAACCTTAAACATATTCTCACCAGCAACCACGCACCACACCATAACAACTCTAAATCAGGGACCAATCCATGCAACAAACCTCGATGCCAACTCTGCCACATATCTACATCAGCAACACCATCACAGGACCTAACCATGTACATTGGCCAAACTGGACAGTCACTACGTAAAAGGATAAATGGACACAAGTCAGATATCAGGAATGGCAATATACAAAAACCTGTAGGAGAACACCTCAACCTCAGTTCATTTGCAAATTTGATACCATCAGATCAGGATTAAACAAAGACTGTGAATGGCTATCCAACTACAGAAGCAGTTTCTCCTCCCTTGGTGTTCACACCTCAACTGCTAGAAGAGGACCTCACCCTCCCTGATTGAACTAACCTCGTTATCTCCATACTGATTCTTGCCTGCATATTTATACCTGCCTCTGGAAATTTCCATTACATGCGTCTGACGAAGTGGGGTATTCACCCACGAAAGCTTATGCTCCAACACATCTGTTAGTCTTAAAGGTGCCACAGGACCCTCTGTTGCTATTTTCAAAAGTGGCCTTAATTCTGGGAGCAAACTTGAAATGTCGTAGTCCTGATTTTCAGAGGTGCTAAGCATGAGCACCAAGAGCTCCCCTTGACTTCAATTGGTGTTGGAGGTGCTCAGCACCTCTGACAAACAGGGCCCAACTGTCTCAACTTGGGCACCCCAAAACCAATCTTGAACTGGGGTTCTTCATTTGTTTTAAGGTCATCTCTACCTTTCCTGGACCAGCAAAGCCAAAGAGCAGTGAGAGACTAAAACCATGTTGGCAAACGTCTGGAATAGTCATGCTGTCGACAATGATAGTTGTCATTGTGCAGTCTCTGCTTAAGAGTCTCTGTTCAGTCATGGCTAGTGACATCTAAATGTAGGTAGGTGAAGATGTCACAAAGGTGCACTGAGAGCCAATTTACAGCAGCAGGTACAAGACATCATGTTTCAAAAGCCCCCCACCCTGCCTGTCCTCAGGAGCCCTCACTGCTCCTACATCATTCTGTGGCTGTCAATTCTCTATTCCCTTTGAGAAACTCCTCTGCTTCGGTTCCAGGCCACCAACTACCGTGTCTGGGACATGCGCAATAAAAGGAAACTATCCAGCCAGTTACTCTAAAACAGTTCCCATCTCCAAGTTGCTCTCAGAGCTGATTTCAATGGACTTGAAGTATTATAGCAAAGAAGAAAATACAGCTTTCTGAAGATTGTGACAGGCAGAGCAGAACATTATCCGCAGAAGGCATATCTGAAGCAAAAGTATCACTGAAATATGTGATATTTTCCCCTGCAAACTAAAAACATCATTAGAAGATACAATGGAAAGTGGTTTTTCTGATCACACACATCGGGACTAGCTGTGAGCCAAAATTTTATATGCACTCATACATCTGGCATAGTTCGAAAGAAAAATTCTGTAATTGGAGGGAAGCAATTATTTCCTGGAAACTGACTTCTCTCAAAATACAGAATTTATCTTTTGAGCAAAGTTCTTGAAAGAGCCCTGATGAGCTTAAAAAAACCTAGTTACTGAAATACTGATTTATGGCAACAGACTTGTGGTTGCTTTTTTTCTATCTGTTCCAGCATAAACAAGGCATTGTTATAGGATGGTGGCTATTGGCAAATCTACCACGTTGCCCATTATTTTAACGTAAGTGGCCATTATTTTATTTTTGGAGATGGTGAAATAAAGGTTGGGACTTACACAATAGGAAGAATCATTTTAGATGTTCTCAGATGGCAGGAGAACACCAGCTGAAAACTAAATGATTGATTTATTGTACAGCGCCAGTTCATCCAAGATCTCGTCACAAGGCGGAGCTGTAATGTGCAAACACAACAAAGGGCTGATAGAGCAAAATCATAAATGGCTTTGAAAAGCAGTAATTTATCTGCTGGGCAAGATGGTTGTAGGAAATACATTACTTCTCCCAAATGAGACCTTTTGGAAATCTGTACCCCTTCCCTGTAGCCAGGGCTTTAATTCAGCTGGAACTGTCCAGAGCAGAGCTCCAGTAAATACTTTCAAATCCCTGGGGGGCTGTGAGCCAGTTTTGGGGGTCTACAGGGCCCCGTGGCTGAAGCTTAGGGCCCTGAGCTTGGACATCTCCTGGGGGGTTGGAGTCCTGAACCTGCTGAGATCTTTAAAATGTTAGTGTCTCTCCCCCTCTCCTCCCACCAAAGGAAAGAGCATAGAAAGGTGCTCAATTCCAGCATACACAGGATGTATTTTGGCAGGCGCCTTGCTTCAGAGGTGCTGCTTCCCACTTCACTCTTTATCACTTCCCTGGCCTGGCCCAGTTCCCAGCAGTGAGCAGTGCCAGTGACTCCTGACCTCCCAACAGCAGGGCGGTGCTGTGGCCAAGCAACAGAGGATGGGGGGAACCCAAAGACACTCCACCAAGCAAGAGAGAAGTTGGGGGAGGGAAACACAGAGACCCTTCCTCCCCCCCCAGCAAAGGAGATTAGGGAGGAAAACGTGTGGCATCCCATCCTCAGGGTGGACGACAGACCTTGAAAGCAGGAACCAAAGGGGGACCAGGGAGGACGAAGGAACTGGAGATCTGGTATAGAGAGACTTCTGTGGAGGGAAGGAGCGATTCCCAATGGGGAGCAGGGCAGCAAAAGAGATTCCTTTGCACAAAAGAGACACCCTGCCCCGCACACAAAGGGAAATGCAGCGAGATGGAGACCCAAGTATGAAGAGGGAGAGGGGTCCTCAGAGGGAAGGGGAGAGCCACTGCAAAGAGAGGGGTGGAGAGAGAGCGTGATCTCCAGCAGGAATGGAGAGAACCCAGAAGTGGGGTGGAGGAGAGAACTATAGGAGAAATCTACCTCTAGAGGCAGTGAGAGTGGAGAGCGGCGAGGGACTTGGCGTGAACCGCTGAAGGAAGAGAGATCCTAGGAGGAGAGCGAGGTCTGTGGGAGATTCAAGAGGTGTGGGGGGGTCTAGAGTAGGGAAGAGAATTGGGAAGCAAGGGGTCGTGGCATGGCAGAAAAACTAACTGAAAAACAAATGCTGAACAAAAGAGAGAGTCACAAAGACAGAGCTAGAAAGAGAGAAACGGGGCATGAAAGCTGACAAAAGACAGAAGAGAAGCCAAGAGAGACAGAAAGTTACTATTACTCTTTGCAGACTGGCATCAGTACCAGGTACCTGCCTTGCAGCGCTTACAAACTGAAGAGAGACGTACACACAGATGGAGCTGGAGAGCAATGAAAAACCAGTGCAGTTCAACGGTGAAACGGAATGTATGACATTTGGTTTGTATTTTAATCAAGGTTTTAAATTTTTATAGACTGTTTGGGGCCAAAAATCTGACCCAAACAGTGCATGTACACTAATTCTCTCTAGCAGGGACCGTTAGGTGAAATGATTGTGTACGGGGATTTGAGTGACCTGCTTACAATAGAAGGTAGGTATGGGAGCTCCATAGTCCTGTGTATGAGAGAAGATATCATGCTCTGGTTTATGGTATTTCTTTTGTCTGTTATAATGTTGCTGGCTTTTTGGACATTGGCTGGTGTCACAGAGTCACCGGGCAATGCTCTGGAACTACTCCATATGGAACCAGTCAGGACTCTGGGGGAGCCTTCTCTCTGTGAGGAGAGGGCAAGAAGCTTACACAGCTTTGATCTTCCTGGGTCTGACCTCGGAGCATTCAGCATCCCCTTTTCTCACCGTGCGCTTCCCACAGCAAGTCCACACAGGCAGGGTTCCTGGGGAAGCCAGAGAGCCCTGCACCCCAACTCCGCAGTCAGATGTGACTCTTAGCCAGCCAGTAAAATGGAAGGTTTATTAGAACGCAGTCTAAAACAGAGCGTGTAGGTGCAGAAACAGGACCCTTGAGTCAGGTTCATCTTGGGGCAGGAAGGCCAGAGCCCCATCTGGGCCTCCCTCCATTTCCCCAGCCAGCTCCGAACTTAAACTCTCTAGCCCCTCCTCTGGCCTTTCTCTCTTTCCCGGTCCAGGAGGCCACCTGATCTCTTTGTTCTCCAACACCTTCAGTTGGCACCTTTGCAGGGAAGGGGCCCAGGCCATCAGTTGCCAGGAGACAGGGTGTCGGCCATTCTCTATGCAGACAGCATCACACTGGCCCTCTAAGGCTCTGCAACAATCACACATCCTTATCCCACCACCTAGATACTTAAGAAATGCATAGGGGAAACTGAGGCACCCACACAGTATTCAGAGAAAACATTAAGAACATTCCCACTTCGTCACAGCTGGATATTTCTGGGTGCAGCTAAGGGGAAATATGGCAGTCTGTTAAGGGGCCTGGTTTTTGTGTGCCTGTTTATTAGCATTTCAACAACAAAAATGGCAAGATGCAACTTAGTCAAATGCAGATATGTCTTAAAAATTCAGGAAGTTGTACCATCATCTTCAGAATTTTTCAAGGGATGACTCCTGTCTCTCTCTCTCACCGCACCCCCACTGTTTCTGTTGACTTGTTACAGGCCTGAGTTTGGGTTCTTAAGCTTGGCTATGTTTGATGTATTGGAACAGACTGGCAGTAGTTCACTGAAACACCCGATTCTGTTAGTAGTTGTTAATCCTGCTGGGCAATGTTAAATGAGTTCTGCTGATTCAAAGGCAGATGGCTGATTACTCTACCTGGATATAGGGGAGGAGAGGATCTAGACTATGGGCTGACCAGGCCTGAGGGAGTAACCATAAGGAGCAGCTAAGCCTGGTGAGACTGTTTGAACAGAACTTTTTACGTTGCGTTTGATGTGAGGTGTGTACTCCTGGATATGGAATATATCTATTGATAGTGCTAGCACTGACTCACAACTTGCAGTGCTGCTGCTGTATGAGTTTTACATGAATTTAAAAGCGGTTTTTATGTTTAAATATTAGCCTCTGTAGACACTTTTTGTGAATATAGGTAATACACAACAATGCTGTCATGAACCTGATTTTGTTTAAAAAAAAAATACTTACTCACTGCTATCATTTCTGAAGGTGTAAATTGGTGTCTACAAATAATTGTGCTCACAGTTTTGCACCCACCATTAATTGCACCATTAATTGTGCTTTTAAAATGAATGCTGTTTGGTGCACATGGGGAGTAGCTAGTGTTGGGTATTTTCTGCAAAGAGAGAGGTAGAACCTCTTAATTGGAATGCAGCATAAAGGGAACAGCTGGTATTTAAGAGATATTTTGGGGAACTGTCTGAGTCAGATGGTTAACAGTTGGGTCCAGAGCCTTTCTGGTGACTGGTTTGAATCCATGCTAGGTTAGTAGGTACCAGAAGCCCTTTTCATTTGAAGGACTATGGGTTTTTTTTTTTTTTTGCACAACTTTCACATGCCATTGGCTACTCACGTAATGCCAGTTCACCTATTTGGCAGCCTGAGCAGAGAGGCTAGGTGGTGAATGAGACTGTGACAGAACTCCCTTTCCCTCCTAGAGATGGCTATTCCAAGTGGAGGCACGCTAGTGAGAGCATCCTGGGGAAAACTACCTTGCAGTGGCCTTTTGCTAACTCCAGGACTTCACTCTCCGAGATGACCAATGCTTCACTTTTCAACAGCACTAGGTTCACCTGCAGAAATGACAGTGTGTTTCACCAAACCTTCCCAGCACAAAAGCTGGGCCACACAGGAAATGATGAAGCAAAGCGATGACCACTGTTGACATTGCTCGTTGTCTCTTGCTTCCTTTCTCGACCACAGTTTTATCTGAAACTTATATCTGAGGAAGGTCTACATCAGTTCATCATAACTTTTCCTGTTTTATTTTCTGTTTAATACACAGTCAAACTTCACTTACATCTGCTCAATTAAGGAACTCAAGTATAATTTTTGAAGACCTCATTCAGTACAGAGCATGTTGGCATGCAAGCATGCATGGATTTATTTATTTATTTATTTTGTTTTAAGTATTAAGTCACTAAAGAGATGTAGTTTTCCATAACACCTCGTGGTTGAAAACAAAGTAAAGAGGTAGGTGTGTTTCTATATCTAATTAGGGAATCTGCTGAACATTCTGAAAAATGAAAACCAGTTTGAATTCTATGGTTCCAGTTATTTTTTTTTAACTAGTTTAATGTGTGCTTTTTTGCAAAAGGCAATATTTAAGTAAGGCAAGAGTGACCATTATGTAGAAGCTTGTGGAGTTATATGTAAACATGTCCTGGTGGGCTTGTGACTATGGGAGAAGAACCCACCTGGACTGCAAATTGTTAACTCCTGTATCTACTGCAGGGCTATATCCAGGCCCAGCAATTATGAAGAAGCTGTGTGAGCTTCACAAATAACCCCGCCTATTAACTCACAGGAGGGATATAATTTGGTGTGCCTTTCTGGGGAAAGGGGGTGGATGATGGCAAAGATAGGTCAGAGAGACCACAGGAAGATGCTTGTGCAAATAGCTGGGGATATTTGGGGGATTTTTTTGGTGTTTTTGACTATTAATTTTGGTGGCAGTTAAAAGAGCACTCACTCTTGAGACTCTAACCGAAGACGTCATTGAGTTTTGTATGGGAGAAAATCTGGGCCCTGTCACAAGGACCTACTAAAAGTACAAAAAAAGCCACACTTTAGTAATCTTTGAGTGAGCTTGTCTGAGATAGAACACATCATAGGACTTGTAGAAGTTGCTAGAACTAGGATTGGGCTTTGGCTGCAGAGGCTGGATCCAGACCTGAATTTTTCTAGCTTTTAAAGGTATTCAGACCACTGTACGAAGAGAGACCACTTCAAAATCTGTGTCAAGAGTCACACTGTTTGCAGAGTTGGGTGTTGAGAACTTGGGTTTGGTTCAGACTTATCTCTAACCAAAATTAAACTGGGATCCAATAAACCTCAAGCCCTTATGAACGAGGATCAGTTTCCCTTTTAGAAAGCGTTACTGGGTACAGTTTTTTTTTTTTCTAGGGATTGCTGATTTGCTACCAGATTGACTCAGACTTTAAGGCCAGAAGGGACCAAGAAAAATTCCTTTCCTAGCCAAATATGGTAGTCAGTTGGACCCTGAGCATTTTGGCAAGACCCCACAGCTATATACCAGGAAAGAATTCTCTGTAATAACTCAAATGATTTATTACTCTCAAAGAGCGGAAATCGTCTTTTTTTCTCATTTCATCTTATTACTTTGCATGGTGGTTTTCATACTGTGTCCTTAAAAGAAACTTAAAAATGCATTCACTGATTTAAAACATATACCCTGCTTTTTCTTTGTGAGAAAATGAAGGGAGCTGTGATTAAAAACTTAATATAAATGGTATTTCTCCCTGGATAATTAAATGAATTTAAGTCTTTACCAATTAATAATATATTGTTATTAGAGACTCCAAATTGGAATAAGATCTTAGCAGAGTGTAGCACGTGATGTTTGTGTTTTCAGCAAGTGGGCCAGTTCTTGGAGGTAGAGATGGAACAGACTTGCATATCAGACTTTAAAAGCTTAGATGAATAGATACAGTAACCCCAGTTTCTGCAGGGTTTCCTCTTGCTTCTCTATGGTCATGGGAAGAGATAACTAGAATACTGCAAAAACTGAGATTCTCTAACTGTGTGTATTTTGAGCCCAATTCTGTGGTCCAGAATCTCTCAAAACTCCCTGTGAAGATAAATAATCTTAAACAAGTATCAAGTTAAATCCACCACTGTCTGGGCATTTTTTTTCATTCTTTTACAGAATTAACTTCTTTAAAGTGACCTGCATAGGAATCCTTTTTTTTTTTATTTAAAAAAGGCATTGTGTCCAGTGTTGATGCTTTATGATGAAATATTTTCCGACGGCCTGAAAGGTATTGGTTTGCAGCTGGCTGCTTGACTTGTTTTTTTCAGTTCTGTTTTTACACCTTTAGAAATATCAGAAATGTCAAATCTGGTCTTTCTTGGTGTTGCTGGAGGACCTCTTGGATATCTTGAACATGTGTATTGGGAGCTCTGGCAACCTACTTGAAGGGATGGGATGGGTAATGTTCAACAAAGATTTCCTTTCTCCAAAATGTCTATAGACTGGAATTAAATTACTGGTAAGCAAAGCAAACAAAGCAGTGTTCTAAGCAGTCTCAATAAAAAATCTTTCCCCTTGATTGATCATCATTTTATCATCATTGCGGATATGTAATTGTCACTCTTACCGCACAGTAAATATCTGCAATTGCATCGACTAGTTTGCAGCAAGCATTAAATATCATGGGCCAAGTTCTTCCTCTGAACTTGTTGACCTTAGCTCATGTCGCTGATTTCAGTGGGAGTCTCTGAAATATGAAAGGCATTCTGTGAGAAACATAACCAATTTATAATTAAAAGTAGAAATCTGTGTAATGATTGATGTGTAAGAACTAATTTGAATCCTTACAAACAAGGAAAATCAGAATAAAGCTTCACCCATCCTTGTTTCATCTGTTTATTGCAGGTGCCTGGAATTAATGTGGTATAAATGCACGTAGGCACCGTAGGCAGTATATTAGCCAAGCTCAAGTTGAGTAGAGTGGAGGCTGAGTGTCGTTTAACTCTCTGAATTTTTTCCATTGTGGGCTTAAAGAAAGAAACGTGAGCAATACCACTGACATGGAAAATGGGCCATTCTGACTAAGGTCAATAACTTCACAGCTAGAAAAGATGAACATAAATGATTATGTTTGGGAATTTTCATTTGTTTAATTTTAGTAGGTTGATGATTTTGCTAGCATAGACTGATGATGGGGTTCTGTTTTCCTATTACACATTCATTTTGAATCATTCCACAATAGGTCATGGAAATACAGCCACTCTTCATCATTGCGCGGCGCTGCTATTTATACAAAGTTCAAGCACTCTCTGCCAGACTATGTATAATCTTTGATAACACCTCTTTACAAACTAGCACTTGTAATTTTCCCAATACAAATAATCAATTCTATACCTGTCCTAGTGTTTTTAATGTACATAGAGGTTTTGGGTGGGGTGTGTGTGTGTGTGTGTGTGTGTTAGCATAAACTTGGCTTGCTGTGATCTATACAGAACACTTAAAAGAAAAAGAGATCCTTTTTATAACAGCACCCACCACAAGATTGGAGGAAAGTGAAAACATATCAACTGAAATCAGTTTAAAAACTTGGTTTAAAATTTCTGTAGGTCACTCAGTGTAGCGACAATGCATGTATGTATATTTCTGCTTGGAAAGATACTCCTGAACCTTTCTTCAGCCCAGATGTACTTAATCTTTGTCAGGTTTAAGAGGGAATTAATATAATCTTCAAATTTTTGATAAAGCAAACTTAGACAAAATACATAGTTAAATATCAGAATTACACCATTTCATGCACAAGCACTTATATCAGTCCTGTGTCTTATTGGCCATATAATGTCCACCATGAATCTTACGAGAATTTACATTAATTACATAATTCATACTTCAGTTTGATACTTGCAGTGTGACACACCTGTCAATGTTGTCTCAAATTAATAGGGGCAGATAGCTGATAGAAGGGCAAGATGCAACTCAGTAACAATTCAGGTAAGCACTATGTGTATCTGGTGCTTGAATCTAGTTTCCACAAACTTGAAGTTAACGAAATGAAGGATTTTGGACAAGGCTTCTTATAGAATCCTAGAAATGTAGGGCTGGAAGGGACCCCAGATCTATATTAGCCTTTTTTGTAGCTGCATCATATTGATGACTATTTGAGTTTATAGTCCATTGTAACCCACAGATCATTGTCAGCAGTACTCCTACCTAGACAGTTATTCCCCATTTTGTAGTGGTGCATTTGATTTTTCCTTCCTAGGTGAAGTACTTGTCTTTATTGAATTTCATCTTGTTAAAATCAGACCAGTTCTCTAATTTGTCAAGGCCACTTTGAATTTTAAAACTGTCCTTCAGAGTGCTTGCAGCCACTCCCAGCTTGGTGTTGTCTGCAAATTTTATAATCATCCAAGTCATTAATGAAATTAGGATTGACCCTCTTTGGCACCCCCATAAGACGCCCTCCCAAATTGACAGAAAACCACTGATAACTATTCTTTGAGTATGGTCTGCCAACCAGATCTTATAGTACACCTCTACCCCTATACAACGCTGTCCTCAGGAGCCAAAAAATCTTACCGCATTATAGGTGAAACCACATTATATCGAACTTGCTTTGATCCGCCAGAGTGTGCAGCCCCCCCTCCTCCCGGAGCACTGCTTTACCGTGTTATAGCCGAATTCGTGTTATATCGGGTCTCATTATATCGGGGTAGATGTGTAATTTCATCTGCATCATGTTTCCCTACTTTGTTTATGAGACTGTCATGTGGAACAGAGGTGGCCAAACTTATTGGCCCTCCTAGCTGCATATGACAATCTTCAGAAGTTTGAGAGCCGGAGCACACCTGCCAGGAGCCAGGGCTCCGGGCTTCAGCCCCACTCCTGCTGAAGCCGCAAGACCCTCCTCCCCGCTGGACAGAAACTCCTACTCCACCACCCCATTGCAAGGCAGAGGTCCCGACAGGGGCGGCTCTAGCTTTTTTGCCGCCCCAAGCACGGCAGGCAGGCTGCCTTCGGCAGCTTGCCTGCGGGAGGTCGGCTGGTCCCGCGGCTTCGGCGTACCCGCTGCCAAATTGCCGCCGAAGCTGCGGGACTGGCGAACCTCCCGCAGGCATGCCGCCGAAGGCAGCCTGACTGCTGCCCTCGCAGGGACCGGCAGGGCGCCCCCTGCAGCTTGCCGTCCCAGGCATGCGCTTGGAGCACTGGTGCCTGGAGCCGCTGCTGGGTCCCGAGCTCCCCCTGCCCCCCCAGTCTGTTAGGCGGAGAATAGGGTGGCAGAGGGGGCTTGCGAATCACACTTTAATGGTAAAAGAGCCGCATGTGGCTCGTGAGCCCCAGTTTGGCCACCCCGGTATATAATGTGTATTTCTTCCCCCATATCCGTGGGCGGGGAAAATCGTAGGCTAGGCGAGACTGTGCCTCCCCAAATAGCCCGGAGTGGCCCTGCCCACACTCTACCCTGGGCCCCCTCCTGCTTGCCCTTGGCCCCAGCCCAGGTAGGCTGCTCGTCTTCCGGCCAGGAAGCATGCTGGGGTGGGGCTGGGCTAGGGCTGGGTTAGGGCTAGGGTGGCTGCAGCAGGCCTGCGACCAGGACTTGCGGTGGCTGGGGCCACACCACTCAGCACTCAGGTGGTGGGGGGCTTCCAGTGCTGGGGCCGCACTGTCCAGCTGCTGGGGCTGCCCATCCTGTGCTTGAGGGGGGAGGGGCTGGGGGCTGCACCACTCACCTGGTGCTCCAGAGCTCGGGCGGGGGCAGAGAGGGCCTGACAGTGGGGGGAGGGGGGGGCGCTGGGCTCCAGCAGGGCTGGCCAGGGGCTAGCCTCCCTGAGCTGGCAGTTCACCCGCCACCCATGCCCTGATCCACTAAGTCAGTAATCTGATCAAAGAAGGAAAGTAAATTGGTTTGGCATTATTTGTTCTTGACAAATTCATGCTGACTATTCCTTTAATCTATTATTCTCCAGGTATTTACAAATTGTTTAATAATTTGCTCCAGTATCTTTCCATATATTCCAAGTTAGGCTGACTGGTCTGTAATTCCTTGGGTCCTTCTCGTTCCCCTTTTTAAAGATAAGTACTATGTTTGCCCTTTTCCAGTTTTCTGGGACTTCTTCCATTGTCCCAGGAGTTCTCAAAGATAATTGCTAAAGGCTCCAAGATTGCTTCAGCTACTTCCTTAATCACCCTAGGATGAATTTCATAAAGCCCCTCTGACTTGAATTCATCTAACATATCTAAATATTCTTTAACCTGTTTTTTCTGTATTTTTGCCTTCCATTCCTTCCTCCAAGTTGTAAATATTAGTTGTGTTGAGATCTAGTCATTATTAACCTTTCTAGTGAAGACTGAAGTAAAATTGGCATTAAGCACCTTAGCTTTCTAGATGTCATCAGTTATTAGCTCTCCTTCCCTGCTAAGTAGAGGACCTACACTCTTCTTCTTCTTTCCGTTGCTCCTAATGTATTTAAAGAACCTCTTATTGTCTTTTATGTCCCTATCACTTTGTGACTTTGTCCTTCCTTACATACTTGTGCTGTTCTTTTGTACTCCTCCTTATCAAGTTGACCATGTCTCCACTATTTGTAGGATTCCTTTTTTGAATTTTTATGATTAGTCTTTAACATCTGTGAAAAGAATAGGCAAGGTATGATCGATTTTTAAGATCTATTCGTTAATGTTCCTTATGCTTGGCAGAGAGCTTCAGCTGAGTGCCTGACGGCCCTCTCCACTTGCCAGTGAAGGGAAACAAAATCCTCTTCATTCTGACTGGCTTCTCTTTAAGCTAAACTTACTATTCAATGATTCATCTTCTTAAGCATTTGAAAGGTTTAAGGCCCAGCGCTGAGATCAAGATAAAATCACAGGCTGCTAACATGAAACAGTGGCTGTCAGTGAAAAAACCACAATGAAAAAGTATCTGTGCTAAAAGTGGTTTGTTTCCTGGCAGATGGTTTTTTTTTTAATGCCTTTTAGAAGGGGAGGTGGCTCAAAATATATGCAGAAATTTAGCTATGGCTGAAATGACCTCAATGTGATGTTAATTGACTGCATTTACTGTATGCGCTGTGAATAGTTCAGTTACAGGACACTAGCAAATATATTTCTCTGTATATGTGTAGGCCCCACTTGTTCATTCACATCCATGTGAGCAGCTGGCCAGGCCCATCAAGAGAAATTTGGGGTCTGGTACATGTTTTCTGGGACTCCAGCCCCTCCAATTTCACCCCAGTTGCGTGCCCCTTCCCCCTCCCAAGCTTAGGGCTCTGGTACAATTGTCCACCTTGCCCCTCACCCCCCAGTCAGCCATGTAGACCATTGTGCCTGCATTGAGCCCCATGGACTTCAGTGAACTCTGGGTGCAGCTGCATTGTGATTAAAAAAATCCCACAGCATTGAGTCTCAGAGCCTGGGTCGCAGACCTCGGGCTGCAGGGCAGTACCATTTCAGTATAGACGCTCAGGCTCCACCTTGCGCCTGAACCTCTACACTGCAATTTATTAACCCCGCAGCCCAAGTCAGCTGCCTTGAGCCCGCTGCAGCCATGCCGCAGGTCTTTTGTCGCAGTGTAGACGCACCCAGTGTAAACTTAGGAGGCTCCAGCTGAGCAGGGATGATATCACTCCACTACAGTGTCACTACAATTGAGATGATATCAACATTTGCAATATAAATATCTTTCACTGGCTTGGATCTTTGCTAAATGACCATTCAGAGGGCAGATGCTAAAATTCCAGTTAGTCTAGGGCAAGTTTTAAAATGTAGGCACTTTTTTTTTTCTTTTTCATTCTCACATATACAAGTGTGCTGCAGAAAGTGATCATCTTGGCTGTTCCTCCTGTTGGCAGGGAGTATTCCTGGGGAGCAGTGGTGCAAGACTGTGTATTTTCACAAAACATCTGCTTAGACTGAGCGCCTAATTTTTCAATAAGATCATAACTTTTACTCGATTTCTAAATGGGTTGACTGCGGCACAAGGAGTATTGACGGCTTGCCCAGAGGTCCCATACCACATGAGTCATGTGCTTAAGCCTGGATTGGACCTTCTAACTACTGTTGCATTACCCGAACTCCAACCTTAAGGCTTTGTCGCTGAGTTTTATTGAGTAAACAGTCCGCTTTCTTCACGGTTTTAGAACATTCTGCTTCACATTGCTGGGCATGTCAGCAGCTGTAGCTTTTCCAGTCTCTCCTTGTATTCTTGATAAATGTTGTGTGTCTTCCTCCTCATCATCACCTTTTAATAAGCTGTAAAAAGCATGCTTTGATATACAGCTGTTAGCTTGAATAACGAATAGTTTAAGATATAGAAGGAAACAGTTTGAGCTAGACTAGTATCTCTGTGATGGATCTTTGTGTAACAGTATTTGCATATTTTTCTTTACTGTCATCACTGTCAAGGGACCTTTTTTTGTCCTGCAAATTCATGGCTCTCATGTATACAGTAAGTTCAAGAGTAGTGAATTATATTTAGAAGTAGCAGAGGTGACAGCAGTGAGATTAGATCTTAGCTGTAACTTAGTATTCTTCTGCTAGATTGCTGAATTGTGTAGAAGATCAGTTAATATGACTTATGACAGTAGATCTAAATTCTTGTCTTAGTCCTTCGTTATGCTGAAAATAACCCAAAATTTTGCTTTACCGTACCAGACTGTCACATCTTTCTCTGTATTTCGAGATGTTTTCTGTATGGGAGACAAACCCACAATGGGGAGTCACAGCTCCTTAAACCCCTGCAAAAACCCAGCTTTGGAAAACCAGCCATAATATAGGCTTTGTTGTCTGGATGTTTTACTTTCATCCACACACATAGAAAAAGTGGTATCAAGCAATCGGTCTTTGGAAGAAACCTCATTGATCCCTAAATATAGCTGCTAGCATTGTTGGCCAGTTAAGTTTAACTGTTAACGTAGCATCTGCAGTATCTGGGAAGGCCCTTTGTTTCCCCAAACTTAGCGGTCAAAGGAATAACACTTATTCCAGAATGTGAATATTCTTCAAGGCAAAGTGTGCTTGGTGAACCACTTCAGCCAACATCTCCTCTATGAAGAGCAAATTAGATATTTCATGTGAAGATTTTTTTGGGGTCAGGCCCAGCACCATTGTTGGTTTCATGCGCCACAAATGCTGCTTAGTTGTACAGAAGATGCCACTGTTCTGTTGGACAATCCTCTGTGGACCCTCCTGAATATAATAACCATGCAAAGACACTGCTATGTCTGATGTCTCTTTCAGTGCTTTCCTACACTCAAAATCACTATTGTGAGCATGGGCAGTGTGTGAACCTCCATATCGAGGCTAGTCCCCCAGCCCCGCCCTTGACCCACCTCTCACCCACTGGACCCTGAGACCTCCCCACCCCAGCCAGAGGAGCACCAACCAACCTGCCCCATCTGCCCCAACCCCCCTTGCCCGCCTGACTCCCTGACCAGCCCAAGCTGAGCCCCCACCGGCCTCGGGGAAGAGCATGGGTGGGGCCACCACCTGGGTTAAGGGAGGCTTAGCCTCCCCGGCCTAGTATACCCACCACCGATGCTCGTGAGGGCTGCTCTGTTCTCTAGTGGAAGAGATGGGTCTGAATGAGGAAAACCTGAACGTTGTACTACGAGTTTGGGCGTTCCTGAGGATTTTCCCTGTTGGCATAGATGATTGATGCCTAATGCATCAGACAGGGCATTTGTCCTATCTCCTAACCCACTGTGGCACTGGGAGACCCAGCGACCCCCTCAGTAATTCTATTCCCACCAAGATGAACCGCCACGCTTCACTACAGTGGCTCAGGAAGAGACGTGCTTCTGTCCATCGCTGCCAAATCACCTGACAACTGATCCCTGTGCCACTAAGAAGTACTGAGACTCTCCCAAAGAAATACTGGGAACAGGAGAGGCTGCAACCGGATGGCAGGCAATGCAGCACCACCACAGCATTAGGCTTCTCCTTCTGTTCGCTCCCTACGCTTCAGTACCAGTTGTCAAGGCTGTGGTACCTTACCATGGCTACCTTTCTATTGTAATTACGTAGTGTAAATATAATGGTTGCAGTGCCCAAAGATATTCTGTACCACTAGTTCATGGCCAAATTATCTGTGGTTTTTTTTGTTTTTGTTTTTTTAAGCTGTTCCACTGTATACTGTGGCCTGGTTCCCCATTGCTTTGCGAAGCAGCTGTAAAATGCTGTTGTATCAGAATGGTAGTGTCTGACATCTACTTGGCATTTGCTATGTACAGGCGTGACTATACAAGATTTAAGGCATGGAGGATCAGCCCTAGTATCTTAAGGACAAAGGCCCTCAACATCTTGCTGGATTTGGCCCCAAGTGAGGAAAGGACTGTATACCTAAATAAAAAATTATAAAACTCTTTAGCTCAATCTTCTGCAAGATCGTACTAACAGAGATGGTAGTCAAGATCACGCCATAAGATTTATTGAATCAAGTTACAGTAACTCCTCACTTAAAGTTGTCCCGGTTAACGTTGTTTCGTTGTTACGTTGCTGAGGAATTAGGGAACATGCTCGTTTAAAGTTATGCAGTGCTCCCTTCTAATGTCGTTTGGCAGTCGCCTGCTTTATCCACTGCTTGCAGGAAGAGCAGCCCGGTGGAGCTAGCTGGTGGGGGCTTGGAACCAGGGTGGACTGGCAGCTCCTATCAGCTCCCCTCTGACCGCTCCCCTAAGTTCCCTGTGCTGCAGCTGCCCAGCAGGCTACCAATTGCCAGCATTCAGCTGTCTCTCCCCCCACTGCCATGTGCTGATCCTGCCCGCTGCCAAGCTGCTCATAGAGACTCCTGCTTGCTGTACAGGGGGAGGAGGGAAGTGGAGGCCTAATGTTGGGTTGTCCCCCTCCCCCCTGCTCCTGCACCCCGCTTACCCCATTTCCATAGAGCAGGGGGCACACACAACCGGTTTCAGATAGGGTTCAGGGCAGAGGGAGCAGCTGCGTCTCAGCAAGCTGATCTAATTAACAAGGCAGTGTACTTAAGACTGGGGTCAGCTACTTAAAGGAGAAATGCGCATCTCTCTCTCTCACACACCCGGCATGTGTCTCTGTCTGATGCTCTCTCCCCTCCCTCCATGCCTGCTGCTTTGTAGAGTGAGACTACATTAACAATGAGTTAACCCTTGAGGGCTCAGCCAAATGCTAGTTCATCATTTAGCAGTAAGGTATTCCCTGGGAAATATCCCACCCTCTGACTTCATCACCTCAACCAAGCTTCACAGTCATCATCGCTGTGTACCAGTATTAAATAGTTTGTTTAAAACTTATACTGTGTGTGTAATATATATAAGAGAGAGAGAGGTCTTTTGTCTGGTGAAAAAAATTTCCCTGGAACCTAACCCCCTCATTTACATTAATTCTTATGGGGAAATTGGATTCGCTTAACATCGTTTCACTTAAAGTCGCATTTTTCGGGAACATAACTACAACATTAAGTGAGGAGTTACTGTACTGTTGATTTCCAGAAGTGTCAACTATTTTAATTTAAAAGCTTCTGTTAAAAGTAATGGTTACAATGCAGTGTGATTTATAACAGATCCCCTGATTAATGGATCAGGCCAAGACTCATGCCAGTGTGTCATGCTGCATCCCTGAAACTCAGCCCAATACCCCCTTCCTTTGCAACAGAAATAACCGCCATCTCCCCCTCACTCTCCCCACCCACCCAGTGTTTGGTCCTGTGAGGTGCTGAGCCCCCTTCCATTCCCACTGACTTCATCCTTCATTGGCTTCATGGGGGTTGAATGTACTTCACAGCAAGACCAGGCGGCAGAGAAACTAAACCACAGCAGGAGTAAACTGCTGACTGTGTTAATAACTACAGCCCCAGTTCAGCAAAGCATCTGAATTGTCCTGTTGACGACTTGTATGCTTAAAGTTCAAAATGCACTTAAACGCTTTCCTGAACTGGGGCCATATTTCTTATTACAGCCCCCCTCATCCACCCACCTAGGTCTGTAGCCCAAAGTTACATTTTCTTTCCGCCTTATCTGCAAAACATCACAGCCAGCATATCTTGGTTGATAATGTATATCTTTATTACACATAACTCAATTTCATTCTCAATAACTACTGTAATTTGTCATCCACACTGAGCCTCAAATCGCCTTTCTTCTATAACATTTTGATTGCTACATATGGAATGTCTGTTTTCTTGTTTTCCTTTCCATGCTTAATGCTCAGTGCGAACTCCAATTAGAAATAACTTTTTTTTTTCTTTTTTTCTTCTCTTCCCTGGCAATATCCTGACTACAGATGTGATTCTTTTCTTACAAAGTGATGATTTCAGTAATTCTTCAGCACAGTAATATTTTGGAGACATTTGTCTACTTTGTCCATTTCGTTGCATATGTTTTTCTCGTTGATCCAAAACAAAAACTCCTTTAAATCTTCTTTAAACGCATTAAAATCTTTTGCTTCTGACTCACAGGACAAATGATTGACTGGGGATTTCTAAGGGGAGAAACGCATTTTTTTTAGGAGAAAATTTATAGTTAATTTCCCTCCATATTACATATTCTATATCACTTGGCCCAAATGACCAGTATCACATGTGAAACCAGGATAACTGTCCTCCCTCCTCCCACACTCTCAGCAAATGGCTCCACATTAATCCTAGAAAGCAGTAATATGAGCCCATGTTCTGATCATCCTTGACAACATGCACAGTACCCCATCCCCTCTGCAGCTTCTGGATGATTAATATCTAGCAGATGAGAGTGTGAGCCACCAGATCAAAGTATATGTTCCCTAACTCACAGAATACAGACCATGGAACCTTAGGGCCCATTCTGAAACACCATGACATTATCCCAGCCATAGAGGACCAGTATAACATTATCAGCATTGTTTTTGGAAGAGAGCCATTAGTGTGGCAGACAATTTCTGTCTCACAGATCTCCTCTCAGTTGTCTTTTTTGGGTTTGCTTCTGCACCAGATCAGTTAGGCCTCATTATTGCAGTAAAACCAATCAGTAAGAAAAAGTGTAGGTGCATTTTTTTTTATCTCCGCATCACCCTTCAAGCAATCAAAATGGCATAAGAGATCTGTTGGTGAGTACTGTCTGTATTCTCCCTGCTAATTGCATTGCAGTTCTCTTAAGTGCATTTTGCCAATTGCGCCAAGGTGTGCAATTTCTTTGTGGTCATTATTTTTTTTTTCCTAAGGACTACAATGAAACCATCAAGCTCATTAAAAGTCTGAGTGGAGTAATGCCACTCGTGGACTGTATAGGCATGAGTCTGTGCACTACAGTCAAATCTTGAAATCCTCAAGATATAGCATATAGGAGAGGGGAAGGTATTGCAAAGATGGTTTTGGGTTTCTATTTTGAATTAAAAACAGAGATTTGAAACATTTCTAACAGCTCTATAGTTGGTTGAAAAGCTGAGAAGTAATTTTGTGAAAGGACCAATTTGCTGGGAACCTTCCATAAGTCTCTCTCCCCCCCCCCCCTTCCTGCATAGAGCGGGGGCTCAACTGCCTTCTCCTGGGCCATATGAAGAGCTTGCTGAGTGTCCTGGGAGATGTGTGGGTTGACAATCAACTGAGGAGATCTGTAACACAGGGGCTTGCCCCTTAATGGCTGGAGGGCTAGCCAACCTTGTTTACTAAAGGAGGTCCACCTCAATGAGAGAAGCTGATTCCCTATGAAGAGCAGCAGGTAGCTGCAGGGTGGGAAGAAAAATGCTCAGGACACAGAAGCCTGGGGAGCTGTAGCTGGTCTGGCTCTTGCAGAGACAGTGAACTGGGACCCAGTTCTGAGGGAAAGGGCTGGAAACCCCCCAGCTAAGAGAAGAGAGACACTGAACTGGTGTTGGGGCCTGGAAGGCCAGTGTGTACTTGAGAACTGAATAAATTGGATCCCAGATGGGGAATGTTTTAATTTCCTTTTAACTCTGTTGGGTTAAAGGAGCCCCGAAGAAGGGGGAAAAAGAGGCAGGGGGGCCGTAGAGTGACTTCTGGCGATGCAGGCATGCATACGAGGTGGCAACTCCATTTCCCTCCACCACACACATACACTGCCCCTTTAAGGTGGAGGTACTATCCTGGGGCATCCACTGGTTGTGGAACCTAGGAAGGAGTTTCTCCAATGGGACTGCCCTGCCTTGGAGTGGTTTGGTGTGCCACCAGAGCTGATGCAGGGGCATTGGGCCTCCATTTGCCTTAGGCTCTCACTGATTTCCTGCCCACCCTCCCCTCCCCCCAGGACCTGTGCTCCTGATGTAGATCAATTCACTGACATAACAATGGGAGAGAAATCTCTGCTAGAGAACCTTGAACAGATTTCCTGCCCTTTAGATCTTTTTATGAATGGACAACATGGCCATCAATTTTCACTCATTCCTTAATCAGGCACAACTTTCACTGACTTTCTCATTAGTCAAGATGTCAGGGTCCCAGTCATTCCATCAGTTGCAGTCAATGGGAACTACATGAAATGATAGGTTCCCAGGGCTGGGCCCGATGTGTTTTCAAAAAGGATTAGTGCCTTTTTAAAAGGTATTTACTGAATAAACACAGCAATAAGGAGAGAGAGAGAGAGAGAGAGAGATGAGTAAATTGATACCTGTGGGGGGAAAACACATGAGAGTAAAGCAAAATAAATAATAAAAAACCTACTTCTAGAAATGGGCAAATCTTTTTCAGGTATTTCATATCTACTTCAATTTTCGATACGTTATTGTCCTTCTTTATTTTGTGCAGTTCATGAATAAATTCATTTGCGTATTTATGTGAACATGTTGGACACTGAGATCAACAAGAGAAAAGTTAACTGTAGCTGTATCATATACGTTTATATTACATTTTACACCAACCTAGTTTTTTCTTGAGATTCAATACATGATATGACTGACTTATTTCAATAATCAAATTATTTTTAACACAAACGTAACCCCCTTTCCTCCCACCCAGTTGTCCTTCTGTAACTTTTGAAAAGTCAGCATTTGTCTGAAACTTTCATATGCACAATAGTTACAAAACACACCTAAATTACTATACCTAAAGACTTAGCAGTGAAAACATTTTCCTTATTATTAATTTATTTTTAGTTTATTTTATGCATTTGACAGTGTTTTGGGCCTGATTGAGCTCCACTGAAGTCTTTCCATTGATTTGAGTGGACTCTGGAGACCATCCTTATATATAGTCAGTTTCACTGTTTCCCCATAAGTCACTTCCTGCCTGGATGAAAAAAACGGTATGCACATCAACTTTGGAACAGAAAACCCGTTATAAAAATGTATTAAAAGAACTTAATTTTTTTTAAAAAATCAGGGCATACTATTTATGTCCATCACCAACTGCAATGTTTTGATTTTAGTCAAATTCTTAAAATTCAAAGTGACAGTATCCATTTGAAAGAAAATATGATACGTCGTCCTTAACTGCAGAAAAATATCATGTTCTATTGCATTGGTACTTTAGAGAGTCATCAAATAAATGTCATAAGTTACTAAGTAAAAACCCCTTTCTCCAAATCATTCTTTGATTTCTTCACTAACAACGCCCATGTACCATTCCCATGCCTTAGCTGTTATCTCAAATGCTGTAATAGTGTGTTAGACTGTTATCTCTTTGGGAACCCTGCATTTTCACTTGTCTTGCAAACCCTGGATACATTTACCAAAACACTATAAAAATAATTATAGTAATAAACCACAGCTGCTTACCCTGATATTTGTTGGTGTAGTAAAAAATTCCTAAAAATGAAAGAAATCAGTCAGTTTCAAGTTTAAAATTATCACAAAAAGAAATTGTTCAGAAAAAAAAACTGAAATTGACTTACCGTGGTATTCTCATGGGTCTTATTAAGTAAACTAATAATTTCCTTCACTACTCCAGAGACATTGTGTGGCGTGTGAGATGTTGTTATCTTCAGAGGAACAAAATGACTGTGTATCCCAAGACTAAGAAATATCAGGAGCATGTATTTGTACATTTTAAATGCAGCCTCTGTAGGCTTGGAATTTTTTGTAATGTACTATAACTTATTTTGTGTTCAAGCTCATCTCTCTTTATATATAGCTATTGAGCTTGCTTATATAGGAAATCAGGCTACGATTGCTATCTAATCTGACTCGCATATCTTTGAAATAGGAAGTAAACTACAACCTAAGCAGCATAATTAGCTGCTTATCTGATTTTAAATGTGCTTGTTGTTAATATTATGTCTGTTAGTATTTTAAATTTAAATACTTTAATTTAAAAAATACCTATCCATTTCTAACTTTTAATTAGATGTTTTTTCTACACAAGCACTAATGATGGACAAATGCATATCCCAGTAAACATATCCCAATCACATGGGGCAAGATCCTCGGCTGGTGTAAATCAACATAGCTTCACTTGACTTAAATGGAACCACATCAGTGTGTACCAGCTGAAGATCTGGCCTGTCGTATTTTAATTAGTAGATTTCCCTTATGTGGTAAAAGTGGTTTGTTTGGGTTTTTTGGATACACGATTAAACTTTTTGTTATGTAGACAACTCTTGAAGATTTGTATTGGTTAAATTCTTTGGGGCAAGTCACTTTCTTGTGACAGGTGAGTAAAATCTCATGGTTTTTTCTTTATCATAAATAACACTGCTCTACAGCCAAAATGCTTCTGAAATAAATGCAGTCAAACTTTACTAAGTCTGGGTCACTGAGAACGAAAACGATGCTTAAAATTGTTGATTGGCTCTAGTTTTCAAGATATGTTATTGGGTCAGTATATACGACCCTTGACTTGGGAATGGCGGAGGATAAGTGAGTTATAAAGGGAAGGGATCTCAATTTAAACCAGAAATGACTAAAATACATCTTTGACTGGATCTATGAATAAATCTATGACTGGGTTTGGACAGTACTTGCTTTTTAGGCAAAACAATGAATGATGCAATCTGAAGCTGGTATTGCATCATACATGATATGAATTGCATCATGTTATTCCTAGAAGTCATGGATGATGCAATCATAACGAAGCTTACATCACTCTGCTGAACAAATTGCCCTATATCAGCTCTAGAAATCATACAGTGCCTTGCTCTCTTATTTGCTAGTGTTTGATTTTGCAAAGGAACACATTTCTGTTTAGCCAAAGTGAGCAGAGATGCCTCGTACTTGTGTGAACAGTGCAGATAACTTCTGCTATGTTTGTGGTGAAGTGACTTTTGCATCACAAAAGCGCAATAGAACTACTATGGTTAAGAAAGCCTATCACCTTTACTTTGGCTGCAAAATTGGAGATCAGGACAACAGGTGGGCCCCACACATATGCTGCAACACTTGTGCAACAAATCTTCGCCAGTGGTTGAACAGGAAAAGGAAATCTATGCCTTTTGCAGTGCCAATGATTTGGAGAGAGTCAACAGATCATACCAGCAATTGTTACTTCTGCATGGTGCCTCCAGTTGGGAAAGGTGTGTCAAAGAAGAAAAAGTGGACTGTGCATTATCCAAACATTCCATCAGCTATACGCCCAGTACCCCACGGAGAAGGACTGCCGGTTCCTGATGCACCAGAATCATTCTCACTTGAGTCAGACGAGGAAGAGGATGAAACTTCTGGTCCTGAACCATCAATGTCACAGGACCCACATTTTCTCCCATCCTCCTCCTCTGAACCACACCTCATAACACAAGGTGAACTGAATGACCTTGTCAGGGATTTGGAACTACCCAAGAGCTGTTGGGCTCCAGACTACAGCAGTGGAATCTCCTGGCAGGTGATGTTAGGGTTTCCATGTTCCGTGATCGTCAAAAGGATCTTGTCCCATTCTTCTTCATGGAAGGTGATCTTGTAGCCTGCAACAACATCGATGGTGTGATGGCAGCCCTCAACATTGTTCACGATCCAGATGAGTGGAGACTGTTCATTGATTCATCGAAGACGAGTCTTAAAGCTGTTTTTCTGCATAATGGCAATGTTTTGCCATCAATTCCAGTTGGTCATGCAGTCCATATGAAGGAAACCTATGACAACATGAAACAACTTTTGAGGTGCATAAACTATGACCAACATCAGTGGCAGCTTTGTGGCGATTTGAAGGTTGTTGCTCTCTTGCTTGGTCTGCAGACTGGATACACAAAGTACTGCTGTTTTCTCTGCGAATGGGATAGTCGTGCAAGAGATTCCCACTACATCAAGAAAGATTGGCCACTCCGACAGTCATTGGAGCCTGGGAGGAAAAGTGTTCAGCAGCCACCACTTGTTGAATCAAGGAAGATTTTGTTACCACCCTTACACATCAAGCTGGGTCTGATGAAGAACTTTGTCAAGGCCATTGACAAAACACAAGCAGCTTTCAAGTACCTCTGTGGAAAATTTCAAGGTTAAGTGAAGCTAAGATAAAGGAAGGTGTCTTTCTTGGTCCTCAGATTCGTGAACTTCTTCGAGATGATGCATTTGACCATGCACTGCGTGGCAAGGAAAAGATGGCTTGGAAAGCCTTCCAGTTAGTGGCAATAAATTTTCTCGGAAACAACAAGACAGACAACTACAGGTTGTTGTTGGAAAACCTCCTCAAGGCATACAAAAGCCTTGGTTGCAACATGTCACTAAAGATACATTTTTTGCACTCTCATCTAGACTTTTTTCCACCGAACTGCGGAGCAGTGAGTGACGAGCACGACGAGCGATTTCACCAGGACATTGCAACAATGGAGAAACGCTATCAGGGCAAATGGAGCCCATCAATGCTTGCAGACTATTGCTGGACAGTGACAAGAGATGCTCCATTTAATGAATACAAGAGACAAGCCAAGAAGCGCCGAGTAGACACTGAATAGGACTAAATTATGTACATAATAGTTTTTTGCCTTTTGTTTCATAATAAATTTTATTTATATAACCCTTTTGCTGATTTTTAAAGCGTTACATAAACAGGACAGGTGAAATATTATCATGTAAAGCAACCATAAACACATGAAAGGACCTAGGTTTACAATTTATGATTAAAACTCTACTATCTACACAATATACATAGACATAAAATGTAAAAACTTAAATATCTTAGAAACAGTAGCCAATCAGTTGTTTTAGTCATATTTGAATTCAGCACATCAAAATACATAATAAATAGCACATTTTATCTCTGAAGCAGACAACTTCTCAAAAATTGTAGACTAGTGTAGTTAGTGTGGGGAATATAGACTTTATCCCTGGCCTAGTAAACTTCATGACAACGTGACAAGCCTGAACTGTAGACTTGAGTGTGTAATTGTTTGTGAAGTCCTATGTAAGAATGTGATCCTACAAACCCCTACACATGTGCAAACATGCTCATGATCTCAAAGGGAATAGATGTGAATAAAGTTGCATTACTGTGTAAGTATTTGCAGGCTCAGGGCCTACGATGTTAACTACAAGACATCCAGCAATAATACCTTAAGGGCTAGCTTCTTCTCCTGTTGTTCTAGTGAATATTCCAATGGACTTAAATAGGGCTACTCACATGAGGAACGTAAGTAGGATCTACTACAAAATGAGTAGCAATGAATGTTGCCATTCATTTATAGAACAAAACAAGCAAAATTTCCGGGAACTCTGGGTCAAATGTAAGAATCATGTCTAACTATCAAGGGAAATCACTAAAAGTCAACATTGGGTATAATATGCCGTAAGGTGCTGTTGTGTTAATTATTCCCCACCTACTCCTCGCCTTCTTTCCAGGTTTGGTATGAGCTCTGACTTATGCAGAGGGCAGAAAGGAAGGGCAGGCTGCTGATTCACCAATGTGCACATGCGCCAGCCACTGTGGTGGTGTAAGACATAGGCCATTGGCACCTGGGTAGGGTGCCAGCCACTGAGGGGGCGCCATAGGAACTGCCATAGGAATGGCAGTAGGAACTACTGAGATGCTCCTTCCCAGCCTGGAGCAGGCTGATTTCCACCCCCCCCCACCAGGTCCCCATTCTATCCTTCACCCCCCCACTTCACAAGGAGCTTCAGCGTTCCCCCCCTCCTCCCCCTGCTCCTCCCCCCCAACACCAGAGTATTGGCTTTTTGTTTTTGTTGTTGTTGTTTTTTTTTTAAACGTTTGTCCTCCAGTCAGGGAACAGGAACATTGCCATGTGACTTTTGTCCCATCCACACCATAATAATGGATAGAGAAGTTTGCAAACAGCGGGTAGGCTGAGACTTATTTATATAAACTGCTAGGTCAATACTTGCACACAAGAAATAAACTTATGGGAATGTGGATCATTTCACAATGAATATTATCTGGATCCAAATACTTTTTCCAGCTTTAATACTTAGGTACCTCATGGTAGATGCACAAGGCTTAATTCATTAATGTATGTCAAGTGTTTTGAGGGCACTGGGGAGACGTAGCAAAATATTATCAATACTCTGAAACTTCAGAAGGCAGCTTCATAGACTTAGCACTGGATGCTTTCTTTAGCAGTGCTTCAAGAACTGGAAGTAGGTACTACATTGCTGTGTATGTGGTAACTCATTCTGTTCACATCCAGGTTTATAATGGTAGTGTGGGAGGTTCTGTTCGGCTACTTTAGACATATTGTGATGTCAGAAGTCCAGTTTCACAAACAGGAGGCAAAAGCCAACTTTAGTGTCTTGCCGAATCCTTGGTTTGTGTTTGGTGTAAGATTGTAGATGTTTTGTGTAATGGCATTTTGAAACAGAGGCAGGCTTTTTGGTGTTGACACAGGGAGCTCTGAGAAGACTGAATAAGAGAACAAAAATGCAAAGTGCTCCAAAGCCAAAAGAGAGAGAGAGAGACTGGAATTAACATTTTAAAAGTAGCTGTGTGTTGATGTCTCTGTTCAACTTCATTAACCTATTAATAAGAGTTGGTCAGAAAACTTGGATGGAAAACGTGAGGATGGAAGGAACTCTTACGTTCTCTTCCCTTTTTTTGACTAGCTATACTTAGTGCATCACTCCAGAGTAAACTATATCCATGGTATTCAGTAGTAAAGGAGTGCCACCTAGAGAGTACCAAGTGCTAATTTCACACAGTATCTTGTTTTCCAGTTTTAAGTAAAAAGATGCATGCCAAACTTCAGAACATTGCCACATATATCAGCCTCTGTCTGTAAAACAAGGTGGGACTGTGAGTGAGAGATATAAATAAGAATTTGGAGGGCACAAATCTCTATAGCCAATTCTTTACACTATATTTTAAAAAGGCACCGTGTGTAGTACTACCCTCTTCTGGTTAGAATGAAAGCTGTACAATTGTTTTTTTAAGCCCAGTACTGCCAACAGTTAAAGAACAGTCTATTTTCCCTCAAGTGCTGGAGGGCTGTGTATTTGGAAACTCTGAGTTCTAGCTTTGCTATTGCCTTGGGACTTCAAGAGGTCACGACTCGCAGCACAATGACTACCATGACGTCCTCGGTAGCTGCAGATTTGTGGCAACAGATATTCATTACTTTAGTGAATGGGAATGAGTGGGTGTGGGGAATATTTTGGTGAAGTTGTGTTTTACCAGAGTCCAGAAGGGTGCTTGGTGCACTGGAGACAAAAGCAAAGTAAAAATATTAAATGGCAAGGCTGATTCTTGTACTGAAAGGGTACTACAGAAAAATGGATTTGATCTTTGATTGAGACTATGACCTTACAGTGAAACTCTAATAAAAGTCACTGAAGAAGTGGCTGCTGCTTCTCCTGGAGGCTTAGAACAGGTGGCTGTAGAATATAGTCCAATTTATAAAGCCCCTCGGGGCCTGAGATTATTAGCAAAGACTGCATTGTGCTTGATACTGAAGTTGCTTATATACAACATGGCTTGCAGAATCGTTGCCCCAGTCTGTAGCAACTAGCAAGTCAGAGCTGCTGCATGATGGTGATAGAGAAGTATCACCAAAAACATACCAGTTGCAACCCAAAAAGTGTCACATGTCTGCAGGAAATGTATAGCAGTTCATCCTAGATCGGGATTAAGTTACCCCTCTGCAGTCCTGGGGGGGGAGTGAGCATTTAGCATCTGGAGCATTAACAGAGCAAAGATTTGTGTAAGTGCAAAAGTATGTCTCATCTCCAGGGGAGATTTTAGATTTTTTAGGGCATTTGTAATTAGGGGGTTAAAACTGTTTTGCAACATGTATTCTAATCAGTCTGTCCAATGCTTGAAATGAAGTCTGCCATACTAACCTACAGTCTCCCCATAGAGTAATGGGGAAGGGGAAAACACACACAACCCCTCAATGTCCGCCTTGCTCAGTAATAAATATCTTAAAAACAAACAATAAAACCTATATAGGACAAGATTCAGACCATGCAACCTGGCAAGGAGACTCCATTTGCATTGCAGGTATCATAGGAGAACAGATCAGAAGAGGGGCTGGATCCAGTATCCCTAACAATCCATGAACGGTGTTTGGGGCAAAGGGGTTTGCTACAGCGATAGGCAAAGGGTGACCGGGGAAGCATTACAGCCTCACATCCTGACCCAAATCGGAATTCATCCTAGTGAAGTAAATTTCTGCCTGAATTTGGTATTAATTGAAAAATCCTAAAACTCCAGAGCCTCACCTCATAAATTGCAGTGGTTAAAAAGTAAATCTAACTCACTCGATGCAATTATGGAGGCACATATTTGCCTTCTTCAGTAGACAAATGGCATTGTCAGAATCAGAACATAAAACTAGTTGGAAAAGGATAGATGGACCAATGGTCTCCTGTCGCTCTGCAGTATTTTATGGTCTTATAGGTTGAAATTAACTCCTATGCAGAGGGCCAGCACAAAGGCTGGTACCCCACTGAAATCCCACCTAAGCCCTATTGTGAAGATTTAAGTGATATGTAGGTCTTGTGGTGGTTCTTTAGTCAGGATGAATTTCACCCCTATTGAGTATCATCAATTGACATTTGTTCAATAAACTTATTTCTGAATATATAATCTTCTGAAATAGCCAAATCCTTACAATTAGATGACCCCACTTAAATCAGTCTATTAACTGAATTTAAAAACGGGAGTGTTCTTAAAATCATCCTAGCATTTCTTCCAGAAAAAACGACAATGACAAAGTTATATATTTGTGTAAGAAGACTGATTTTCATTTTGGGTAGATTTCATTAGTTTTGTAAGAAAGTTTCACAAACCTTTGTCATGGAAAAACAGTCTACAGATATTCACTCGTTGCTTCTATACAAATAAATCATTAATAGTACCAATGGCTAACATTTGTTAACATTTTATTTGACTTTTACTAAATTTTTACTTTTTAAAACTCAAGGTGTGACTCATAAAAATATAGAACTATTCTATATATTTCGCAGTAATTAACACAATATTTAAAGTAACAGTTACATACTTGGGATCCTGCCTCAATCTAATCTTTTCTAAGTATCTTATCAATAATTCATTTCACATTAGGGAAAGACAGATATACAGAGATTCTCAGTGGAGTACCCATGTTTCTGGCCCTACATCTGCCTTAACCAGAGTTTGGCAACATCAGAGCTAATATAAAATGGGTCTGCTTGGTCAAGTTTTGCTTAACCTCTAGTAGTAATAGAGCCTGGAGTGGTTAGTTATCAATTCTTTTAACTTTGTAATTGACAGTTTTATTATGGATACAAAGCACCCATATGTCTCAATAACAGGCACAGATAGACATTTATAAAATAAATAAGGTATAAACAAGGTGGCCAATATTAACTCATCAGTACTTAGGAAATCAGTATTTTCATCTACTAAAATAAATATGTAAATACATTTTGATCATAAAATTAAATATTTGTAAATAATTTACTAAATAAATAAATAGAATAAATAAATTAAAACACTTCTTATGGTTCATAAGAACAGCAAAACTACAACCCTACTTCAGCAATTAGGTTTCAAATCAGCTGGATGTTTTCTAAACAAGTTTAAAACATTTCAGCTAGTTACATTATTTTATATAAATACAAGTTTCTGTAGTCATATTTATCAAAGAATAAAAACACAATATGATCAAGTCTTCTGATAGGCCGAAACTTTGGTGTTTCATCTTTTTTTCTTTTCAGAATTCTTCCTTTTAATATAAACTTCAAAAATTTTCATTTATGGACAGTAAAATACATTTGAATTTATTTCTGAAGGCTTCAAAATCCTCCTTTCCAATCTCACAAGTTGTGTGAGGTTCCTTTAAAAATAACATTTGAATTATTTACTAGGCACAAAAGCTGCAAATCATCCTTTACTCAATATTATTTGGTCTCAGTGTTTATAAAATACTAAAAATATCCACTGTATTAAACACTTGTATAGGTCAACACAGTTATGACGATATAAATCCCACAGGGGGCAGTAAACAATCACAGGCTGAACTGTTCTGCTACACCAGTGTAAACCCAGAGTAACTCCACTGATGTCAGTAAAGTAACTTGGCTTTCCGCTAGCCTGGCTGAGATTGGAGTCCGTCCCAGTGTCTGTCTAGATCTGTTCATTTTACATATTTCTATACCTCTTGGCTTTAAGACCACAAGAATCTTTGCATCTTTGATTAAGAGCCTGATTCCAGCTGGCCTTTAGGAAGGTGCGTGTTGGGGGAAGAAAGCATAAGGAGCTTTTTGTCTCCTACATACACAGCTTGTTGAACTAAACCGCATTCTAGTCCCTGAGTTTAGCGGAGTGTGTGTGTGGGGGGATGTATCTCTTTATTCCTTACATGTTCATGATGCCTCAGAAGAGTTGTAGAGACCTGAGCAGGAGGTCAGCTGAACCCCACACGTGAATCATGTAGCCTCTGCTCAACAGGGATCTCTGGGAGGAACTCTGTCCCCCTAGTGTTCCTCCTAAGACAGTGCATCTCCGCACTGCACCTTACTATAGACCAGTGATTCTCAAGCTTTTGTACTGGTAACCCCTTTCACATAGCAAGCCTCTGAGTGCGACCCCCCCCTTTATAAATTAAAAACACTTTTAAATATATTTAACATCATTATTAATGCTGGAGGCAAAGCAGGGTTTGGCGTGGAGGCTGACAGCTCGCAACCCACCACGTAATAACCTCGTGACCCCCGAGGGGTCCTGACCCCCATTTTGAGGACCCCTGCTATAGACCATGGCTAACTGGCATGATCTGGCCCTTAACGAACCAGGTATTTTGCAGAAGTGATGCGAATAAACTAAAACTACAAATTAACAGTAGGTTATTCCATCCATCCATTCTGCTTTTAGTGTGCACACGTTTTCATATATATTCGGGTATTTCTCTGACTTCAAATAACCAACACATAGTAGCAAAAAATAAAATAAATAAGCCAACAAAACTTACTTTCAGATTGGGTTTTAGCATTTCTACATGTGTCTGGATAGATTGCAAGTTGACGAGTAACTCCTTTTTTTTACTAAAGTTGCTTGAGTTCACTGATTCAATAAATGTATTCAAATTTTTAAGTATGCATCCATTCTCCTGGAAAAATAATCATTATTTTCAACATATTTGTCTTCAAAATGGCTCTTTGTAAATCTATCAGTGGCACACGATACATCACTGGAATGCAAATGCCTGATATACCACAGTAATTAAGGCCAACATTTTCAAAAGTGACCCATAATTTTGGGTCCCTCAATTATTGGGTGCCCAATTAGAAACTTAATGGTCTGTTTTTCAAAGGTACTGAGCACACACAGTTCCCATGGCCTTGAACTGAAATTGTAGGTGCTGAGCACCTCTGACCATTGGGATCTAAATGTGTAAAGATGGGCACCCCAAAAAGATGGATGCATCCAAAATCACAGGCCATTTTTTTTTTAATTTTATTTTTTTTAATTTGGGCCTGATTGTCTTCAAGGGGAGATGAAGGCAGAATTTGTTCCTCTGTTAGGAATATCTTCGACCATATTGTCTGCTAGCAGAACTCCACTGAAGTCAGCTCAGAATTGTACTTGTTGGAGTAGCTTTGTAGCATGGGAGTTTATTTTATGTGAATTTTGTACTTACAAGGAGAGCTTTTCAATGGCATAAAGGGGAGTGAGGTGTTCAACTCCTATTGACTTTCAGTGCGAGTTCGGTGCCTACATCTCTCTTCTGATTTTAATAATCTTCCCCCATAAAATAGAAAAAATAATATTGGCCTGGGGAAAGCTCTATGCAAGCTCCCCCACTCAGCTCTGCTCCCTTTAGTATCACCTTTGGCTACACTGGAGTAATTGAATAACTAAACCTGTTTAACAGAGAAGAATTTGGTCCATTGAAATGAATGGGGTGTGAAATGAAATTGGCCCCTTATGATTTCACCCTTGCAGCCCAGTTTTGCCACTTTTTTTATAGTACCCTACTCTACAAGAAGTTTTATTGGAATTAATAGGAGTACTTACAGAGTGAGGTCCTGATTTTGTGTAGTTAGCTTTGTGTACTGTGAGTACTCCCATTTAAGTCAATGGACCTTCTCACAGTGCATAAAGTTAAGCACTTGGATGAGTTTTTGCACAATAGGGGCCTAAGGATCAGTGTGGGTAAGGGTGGCAGGATCAGGCCCTTAAATCATAAAGCATCTCCATCACAAAAACATCTTAACTGTATTTGAAAACATAATGCAAACATAAAATCTGGTACTATAAACAAAAATAAATGTCAATTTCTTACCATTATGTTTGGTGTTTCTAAAAGAGCCTGAAACTGACAAATAAAACTGAAGTTAGCTACTGCAAATATAAAGTTACAATAAAAGTTAGACAAATGAAACTGACTTAAACAACAACAACAACACTAGAACTAAGTTACCTCTGACTCCTTAATTTTGCCCACATGTTGCAGAGTTTCCTTAATCAGTTCTCTTAGATGAGTTGTTGTTGGTGCTGAGCTGCAGAATGATCCAAAACTAAGCAAAACCCAAAATAAAGGCAGCATTGTGGAGAGAGTTCTGTGCTTCAGCTTCTTAAACTGTACATGGATGTGTTGTTAGTACTCTTATATACATGATGCTAAAGGAAATGATTAATATCTAACCACAAACAGAAGAGGGGAGGGGGAAGGAATTACCTGAAGAATGGAATCTCCTAGCTGTTTATCTGACTTTGAATCTACAGATTTTTTTTTTTAAATCAAGACATCTATAGGTTTTGAAGGATATAGTTTACCCTATTGTTATTATATATCCGTTAACCAACCATTTTTTATTTTGTTTTTAAATATTAACTGAGAAAGCAGGTAAAGAAAAGGTACAAAGATCCAAGGAAAAGAAAACTAGGGTCATAGCATATACTACTGGAATCTTTACAATTTTACCTTTTTTCCTAATTAATACTTCTACAGTGTTCCCTGTCCTTGGCTTTGGGAATGCCACGAATACTGCAATGTTATTATTACTTGCATGCAAATAGCAATTCTGAGAGGTTGGCTTCCATCTAGTACTGCCTTTCATGAGCCCCCACTGCCAAGCCACTCCTGGCACTCATTAGAGGCACAAGTATTGACCAATAACAACCATGTTCTTGAGCGACTTCCACCATTAACTGACTATCTTGAGGGTGCATGGACTCAAGAGAGAGCCATCTATTGCGGAAGGGTGGCACAATATCCCCTACAGACTGTAGTATCATAGTCCAGTTGAGAAGATGTACCTTCGTTACAGGCAAATAGCAATTGCAACTGGATTTTTGCCTTGGACAGTGGCCAGTATTAAATGTCTCCGATTCCTCATATTTTCAACAGACTGTCATTGCAGGAGCACGTTTCTCCTTGAACTACACTGTAGCCACTAATTACCAATTACAATGTGATCAACATGGTATAATCACCAAAACAGTGGACAATACAATTAAAAACATTTAAACTGAGAATGTTAGAAAAGACGGATCCAGAAGCATGTCCACTCACGGAGCAATAAAAATAGAGAAATCAGCCTTTTAAAAGAATAATTGCCCCATTGGTGGAAATACACCGAAGAGCAGGTGTTGAACGCAACACAATCCATGACAAAGGGCTGTTAAATCAATGTTTTCCCCATGTACTAAAACTGTAACATCTTGGACAGTGTCTTATGACAAACAGGACCTCCGATACCACTCAGGAAAATGGTGACCATGGCAGGTTCTTAGACCTTTACAGCTGCTGTGGATGTTGTTCATCTGAAGGGCCGGCTAAGGATGGAATTGCCTTTTAAAAGGTTGAAATCGTTTAGTCGATCAGCTTCTGCTGTACAGGACCTGCTTCAATTTCGTCTAGCCTGGCTGTTCTTAGAACGGTCTATTTTAACAGTGAATTGTAAGCAGAACTCCCCCTGGAAGTCAGAACAATCTCTATCTCCTTGTGAGGATACTGAGGGCCAGATTGTAAGGTGACCCTGTGCAGTTGAAGGGGAGGCAAGTTTCCCCCTCTCTCCTTCTCTTCCTGGGCTGCTGTGCAGGACGTACCTGAATCCTGAGCCCAAATGCAGGAGGCGAGCAAGCTCTGTGTTGGTGTAACCTACACACCTCTTGGGTGTGGTGTTCTGTCCCAGCTAGTGACACTGAGACCACTTAAAGAGAGGTTTCAGAGTAGCAGCCGTGTTAGTCTGTATCCGCAAAAAGAACAGGAGTACTTGTGGCACCTTAGAGACTAACAAATTTATTAGAGCATAAGCTTTCGTGGGCTACAGCCCACTTCTTCGGATGCAAGAAGTGGGCTGTAGCCCATGAAAGCTTATGAATTTGATCCACGGTGCATTATTCGTTTGTGGCTGTTTTGAGAGAAACATTAGCATTTAACATAAATAATATTGTATTTGTAGGGGGCGATACCTAAAATTTCAAGCTGAGCATCATTTATTTGAGACAGTGAAAGCATATCAGTCAATACAGTAAATGTTTTGTATGTAGAGGGTAAAAAATCACAACAGTATATACAACACCCAACCGCATCTCAGATGGTCTATTTATAAATAGCAAGTAACAAAATATCTACTTCTCAGATAAATGTCTTTCCAGTCAATGTGGCATGTACCTGAAATCAGGAACGTATTCATTTATTATTTGCTTTTTGTAAGTATGTGCCTCTTACATTTTCTTCTCTTTTTAACTTAAGAACCTAAACAGCATAGAATATACCTAGCAATCAACCTAGTCAGGTCCCTGGGCATCTCTTTTATGGTGCCAAAATATCTATATAGATCCATAATATCAGTTTTTCCAATAATTGATGAACAAGATGATCTCCTACTGGAATTTACCGTTCTTAAAGATGAAGGTAAAATCAAGATAAAAATAAAACTGAAAAAAAAGTTTTGTTAATCCTACTTGAATGTATCACTTGGATAACAGTATGTACTATCAATGTAATTATGTGTTTAATTTACTTGGAAGAATCTTTTTTTGCATTTGCCAATGGACATTTAAGAACCATGGATTATCTCAAATTGGTGAGCACGTCCAAATTGTTCTGTAATCTTGGGGTTGGCTAAAGAAGTTCAAATCCTTGGTGGTGGTGAGCATTGGAACTGGAGTAGTATGGAGGCAGGGGGAGGAAGTGTGGGCAGTGGGGAGTTTCACAGCTGGAAAAACCAAAGCCAAAAATTTAGGACACCACCTGGTTTGGTTGGGTGAATTTTCCTTTTACAGCTACTGATGACATACTGGTACATTCTTAGATTGCAACCACTGCGGAAAAAGAAGAGAGAGATAAGATCACGTAATCTGATTTTTTTAATGTGTGTGCTGACAGGGTAGCCTTTAAAAATAGTGACTCATTTGTGAATAAACATGCAACAATGAAACTATTCTGACCACTGTTTTTCATCTCTCACACATGGTCATCGTTGACCTTTCTTTTTTTGTAAATTGATCTAATTGCACCAGGACAATTAATAAATGGCAAGCTGGAGTTTCCCATGTGGCCACTCACTTTATACCTGCACTTACTTTCAACTCCAGTTGAAAGTTGGAGAGGATTTGGATTGATTATACATAGGGTGACCAGATAGCAACTGTGAAAAAACGGGACAGGGGGTGAGGGTGGGGGTGGGGATAATAGGCACCTATATAAGAAAAAGTCCCAGAAAATGGGACTGTCCCTTTGAAAAGGGACATCTGGTCACCCTAATTATACACCTCTGTAGGATGATTTCAGTTGCAGATGGATGTTCTCTATGCATCATTATCCAAAAGATCTATTCAAGTTTACTTATGTTCTCCTCAGTGACTAATGAATATGGAAAATCTGAGGAGGAAAAAAATTAATTTTATTTTCCAGTCAGATTGGAAATATGTTAATACTAGCTTTATTAAACAAATGCAGTCTAAGGAAGCAACTCTCACCTGGAGTCCAGCCACTTTTAATGCAATATGAAAAATATTCTAATCACTATATTTAATTATAAAGCTGAGTACAATTTTAAGTGTCTGATATGGAATTCAAATTAACAACCAAGCAAGAACCTAACCATTGGGAATTAACTGAAAAAAATAATGCAATTTATCTTTCAACTTTTTATCCTTCCTCTGTCATGCAGATGATGGGCTTTATTTCACATGCCCCGCTCTATAGCATTAGATTAGATCTCCTGCAAGGAAGATTCAGTAAAACAGTAGTTGTCATTGAGAAATGCTAGGGCTATACAGACACTGGGAGAAATTCAGTGTTGTGCGGAGGGCCCACACAAGGCCTTTGCACTGCTCAAAATAGGGCTGCAGTGGGACTTTAAAGTGGTTTACACACCTCATGTAAAGTTTTAGCCTCAGTTTACACAGAGGACATCTTCATGATGCCCTGCAATGGGAAACTCAGTGGTGGATTTAGAGTTAGTGGGGCCCCTAACTTCATTTTTGGGTCCCCTCCTATGGACTCAGCCAAGAAAAAGAACATTCTTTATCTCCCCTCCCCCCCAACCCCCGTTTTTCATTCTCTTTTTTTTTCTTCATCCTCCTCCTATAAGTATTAGTAAGTAAATGATAATAAAGTGAGGTACCTTGATTGTTTTTGTAGTCTAACTTATTTTTCCACAGACCACTTGAAAATTGCTGAGGGTCTTGGCGGACCACTTAATCTTTCCAAATATTGTTTGTACCGTTAGCTAACTATTGTAAAGCACTTTGGATAAAAGCGCCTTAAAAAAATGTAAAAAAAATGTTGGGGTCTGGGGTCTGGCTAGGACTTAGGGTGCACGAGGGGGCTCAGGGCTGGGCATGCAGGGTCTGGGAGGAAGTTAGGGTGCAGAAGCGGGCTGGGGGTTGGGGTGCAGGGTCTGGCCAGGAGTTAGGATACAGGAGGGAGCTCAGGGTTGGGGCAGGATGTTGGGGTGTGGAGCGCTTCCCTGGGGCAGTTCCCATTTGGTGCGAGGGGTGCAGGTGGGAATGGGGTGTGTGTGCAGGAGCTCCCATTTGGTGCTTAGGATGGGGGTGGGGAAGTGGGTGGGGATGGAGTCGTGGGGTGCAGGAGTCAGGGCATAGGGTGTGGGGGAGGGCTGGGGATGTGTGGGGGGGGGGCAGGAGTCAGGGCTGGGGTGTGGGAGTGCTCCTAGCCCCCTGCCCTGAGCGGCTCACAGCAGGGGGCTGGGGAGGGGTATGTGTAGGAGGAGTGCGGGGGCTCTGCCCTCCCACGATTCCACCCCCTTCCCCAAGGCTTCACCCCCACCTCTTCCCCCTCTCTGCCTCTTCCCCTGAGCGCATGGCACACTAAGGTGATGAGGGGGGAGCTTGGCTGCCAGTGGGGGCGGAGCCTGCAACAGGAGTCTCAGGAGCTGTCCCCGCAGCTGCCCGGGCCTGGGGCCCCCTGTTACTGGGAGACCCCATGCCAGGGCACCCTGTGTTTCACTGTAAATCCGCCTCTGGGGGAACTTTTGCAATGATTTGGAAAAGAAAACTGTACTGAATTGTTATAATGCCTAATTTAATATTACTATTCCGGTATCTCCTATTTTAACTATATAGCTGTAATGATATTGCAGGTACCTAAAGTCCCACAATCATTGCAGAGTTGAAAACGGTGTCACTGTAACAGATATTTACAGTACTAATATACCGTATCCATGTAAAGATCAAGAGCCAGGTATAATGAATTTTTAAAAATATTTTAGAAATATCTGTCACCGATATATGCTGTCACAATACTTTTTAAATTCTCATAGGGTAAAATTCATGCCTGTGTAGAGAGCCAGTGCAAGGTCTATGCGACATTTAAGTCTGATTTTTATAATAAAAAGTTTTTTTAAATTGGACCAAATTCATCCCAGCTGTCCAGTGTGCTGAAATCAACTCATCTGTTAGGAAAGTGTAACATTCTCCACCCAGGTCAGGGACATTCCCTGCCTATTTCATACTCTGGCTCCAATAATTAGTTCAGGGTCACCTATCTGGACACGGTCTCCTTTGGCAAGGGGCCTTTTGGACGTGGTTGTCAGGCTAATAATGAAGTGGGGCAAACGGCGTAAAAGGATTGGGATCTGCATTGTGGAACAGTCACTTGGCACAAGAGGACTTCTTAATCTTTTTTTACTAAAATTCCCCTTCCTGTTGGCTCTATTTATTTGAATTCTAGTTACTCAAATATAAATATTTAGGTCCTGAGTCAGAGACATATGCTTCCTGTCACAGCTAGAGAGCATGTAACAAAGAAATAACCCACTTTGTACATGCTCCCCTCCTGAACCACCTGTTTTTGTGTCTATCTCTATTCCTCCTCCCTGAGATTTTTTGGGAGTTCCCAGAATAGCAATGCCCGTGCGTAGGATCACTCACAAGTGCTGCTGCTGCTGCTTTCCCACAGCCCAAATACCATGGAAAATAAGAAAAGTCTGCCCATTCCCTCAATAGGAATTCCTCTCCAGGGACCCGATAAAGATATAGACTGGAATGCCCATCCTGGGCCAAATCCATATCCTGGCACACCGTAGTTTATGGTGCTCTGTGCATCATTAACAGTGGGAGAAATTGAAGGGGGATTGGTTGGTTTCTGGCCTTAGAAGTTTCTCTCGTTGAACTCTTATTAAAAAAGGCTGCACAACCTGGCAGCAGGAGTGTCAAAGAAAACATGGTCAGCTGTCCAGTTCCTTTCAGCTGACTCAATTTCGTGTATGGCTCAGCACACGTTTCTGTTTATTCCCTATGACCGTCAATGCCTCAGCAGTGGGGACTACACCCATGTAAGTGAGGCCTCTTGTTCTAACAAACTTCCATCAACTCACTCAATGTCTTTGTACACCATAGAAGCAGGGCCGGCTCCAGGCACCAGCCTGGCAAGCAGGTGCTTGGGGCGGCCGCTCCGGAGAGGGGCGGCACGTCCAGGTATTCGGCGGCAATTCGGCGGACGGTCCCTCGCTCCCGCTGGGAACAAAGGACCACCCACCGAATTGCCGCCGCAGATCGCGATCGTGGCTCTTTTTTTTTTTTTTTCTCTGGCTGCTTGGGGCGGCCAAAACCCTGGAGCCGGCCCTGCATAGAAGGCAACGAGATCCAGCCTCTTCTTGGTCTTGTCACACGATCTCGCCCCTTTGACTGGCTGTTGAGGGGAGGGAGCTTCTCTTATTTGGAACAACCTCATTGTACCTTTTGTTTTCCTTGACTCTCCATCTTTTGTTAAAATCCAACACGTAGCTTCACTCTGCCGACTGTTCTTTCTCTCTCTGCCATTTCTATTGTAAAGTATTTGGGGACGAAGTTTATAGAGCTAGTCAAATATTGCAAAACAGTGTTCAGAAAAATTGGGCTAAATCCAGAGCTGGTGTAAATTTATAGGGCTCCCTTGGCGTCAGTGGAACTAGGCCAATTTACAACAGCTGCGAATTTGACCCGTTCATTGGAATTTTGAACAGCTGTTCAATACAAGCAATTTTGCAATCACTTGTTTGGTATTCAGAAGCATTCATGAGAACAGGATTTTGTACGCATGGCAGTCAGGGCAACTGCTGTTCTACACGGGTTATTATTTCTGGTGTCACTTCTGAAGTGGCCCCTGTTGTTTATTTATGATTACGTCTCTGGTAGGCTAACTGGAGTGGCTTCAAAGCAGTAATGGCCATGAAACACGTAGCCTGCTCATTGCACCACTAATCCCTGGTAGTGCTGTGTTAAAATCACCTTCTTGGTGTTCTGCCCTTTGGTTTGGTTTTGTTTGTTTGTTTTAAAGGAAGGATAATCAAGCAAGGGAGAGCAAATAAGTCTTTTTCATGCATAAAAATGCAATCTGAAGGTTACAATTCTAAGGATTTAAAGGAGAAAAAAATCACCTACACGGGAGAAAGGTGTGGAGGACTGAGCTAGCCATCTGCCCCCAACCACCAAAAAAAATAATGGAAAAGACACAATTGGTAATGTCATCAGCAGATAAAAGAGGCCAATTCTCCATTGCCCAAGTGCACCTTTATGCTGCTATGATGGGGGAGAGGGGGCCATGAAGGCAGCTGAAGAATATCCTTAATATATGGGTTTTGCCAGATGCCAGAGGGCTAGCTCGGCTATATGCCTTGTAGCCCTGACGGCAGAGACATAGGGTTTGGCCAGAGTGCTGCTGAACTCCAGTTATTCTTTAACATTGTGACTGACCCTGGGGGTTGTTGCAGGTGTGTATAAATTAGCACTTACTTGAGTGGGCTCTAACTTGCGCTGGGAGCCAGGTAGGCCATGTAATGTCCCTTGTTTATGGGGAGGCAGAAAGATGGCACAAAACCCACCATAGTCCCATCCTTCTCTTCCCTCCGTTAAGTCTACATCAGCCCTCTTTGGAGGATGTAATGTGTAGAGAAGCTTTGTGCTGCTCATCTCTGCAGGGTATAATTTCCCCTCGTGTGAGTAAATGTTTTCACATGCAAATACTTCTTCTCTTCATTTGAGATGGGTATTTGCTATTTCATTATTCTTCTACATTTAAAAAGTTTCAGTCAACACTCAGAGAGCTGAAAAAACAACGTGATGTAGCTGGCCAATCACACATCTTGAACAATTAATGTGAAACATGCTAATGTAACACTGACAGACCCCTGTCGTCGTCAGGCGGGATCGCACCTGGGACCTCTGGAGTTTATTGCATGAGCCTCAAGCCAACTGGCTCTTAGCTAAGGCTGTAGAGCAGATTCATGTTTATTTTATTTTTAATTTTTCTCTCTCAGTGGTCTTGGTGCCACTAGCTGGGACAGAACACCACACCCCGGAGGTGTGTGGATTATACTAGCAACCCACAGGCTGAAATTTGCATAAAATTGTTTCCTCAATAATGATGGCTGATCAATAGGTTTATAAAAGACCATGTCTGATCACAATTAATTGGCAAACAGGAAAAAAAGACTAAATTTGCAACAGACAATTGTAATAGTGTCTCATACAAACAGTTACAACTATGACCAGAATTCCTTAAAACATTTGCAGCTAAAAAGGTTTTTTGGGCTCTGGTATTTTCAGCTCAATGTGTTTGTCTCACTCAATCTCCCTGAATGCTTTGGGTGCTCTCTGGGAGAGGCTGGCACACCATGTCAGTGGCATCTTGTCTTCCTTTGCCCTGAATTATTGCCTGTCAGAAGCCTGCAGTGGCAGTTATGGCCTGGGAACATCTGTACAGTCTATATGTAACATTTAAGTTATGCCCTGATTTATTACCCTCTCACTGAGCAGCTGAGACACAAATTGATGACAGCCCCAGGCAGCCAGCTTGGAGATCTTGTAACTGGAATTTTCAGGGTGGCTGCTGCACCCTTTCTGCACGTTGAATGTGCCAATGTAATCCTGGGTAACCAGAACTGAGCATCAATTTTCCCTACTTTGCACCCCGAAAGTGTTGAACTTGCAAAATCCCTGCATTCAAAATAAATATAGCGATGCTGTCCAGAAAACAAAAAAGTTCCAAGTTCCAACAGGTGAGTAATAAAAGGCAAAGATCAGAAAGGAAGTCACATAGTAAGAGAGAACTTTTCAGGAATACCCCTATTTAGCTGAATGTTATTGTATTAATCCAAATTTGAACACTGCCTGCTGTTTCTGGTTTGAGGCTTCCTCCAGCTGGCCACACCCAGGTGCAATGTCATCTTCTTCAGTAAGTGTAACTGGCAGCTCTCTCGCTTCAATATCATGACGCTGTTGCTTGTTCTCCTCCTTAGAGAGTTTGGAAGCAATTTCAAAGAAGTGGATGGCTAAACTTTTTTGGCCGTGATGATCTAAACTCAGTACCGCACAGCACAGGAGCGGAGGGAAGAGAAGGATGGGACTATGGTGGGTTTTATGCCATCTTTCTGCCTCCCCATAAACAAGGGACATCACATGGCTTACCTGGCTCCCAGCACAAGTTAGAGCCCACTCAAGGAAGTGCTAATTTATACACACCTGCAACAACCCCCAAGGTCAGTCACAATATTAAAGAATAACTGGAGTTCAGCAGCACTCCGGCCAAACCCTATGTCTCTGCCATCGGGGCTACAAGGCATATAGCCGAGCTAGCCCTCTGGCATCTGGCGAAACCCATATATTAAGGATATTCTTCAGCTGCCTTCATGGCCCCTTCTCCCCCATCATAGCAGCATAAAGGCGCACTTGGGCAATGGAGAATTGGCCTCTTTTATCTGCTGCTGTTGCTTAGTTTTATTGATGACATTACCAATTGTGTCTTTTCCATTATTTTTTTGGTGGTTGGGGGCAGATGGCGAGCTCAGCCCTCCACACCTTTCTCCAGTGTAGGTGATTTTTTTTCTCCTTTAAATATTTAGAATTGTAACCTTCAGATTGCATTTTTGTGCATGTAAAAGACTTATTTGCTCTCCCTTCCTTGATTATCCTTCCTTTAAACCAAACCAAACCACAGGGCGGAACACCAAGACGGTGATTTTAACACAGCACTACCAGGGATTAGTGGTGCAATGAGGAGGCTACGTGTCTCGTGGCCATTACTGCTTTGGAGCCCCTCCAGTTACGTCAGAGACGTAATCGTAAACGAATAGCAACAGGAGCCATTTCAAAAGCGACACCAGAAATAATTCTAGCTGCTGAGTTTCAACCCTCTACAATCTCTAAAGATACAAAAATTGGATCTGCTCTCATCAGAAATGTTCGCTCTGGGACAAAGAGCCTTAACTGGTGAGAGCTAATGCTTCTGTACATAATGAAGTAAACAAAAAGCTTATAAAATCAACCCTTATAAGTATACAAGGTATCACAGAATCTTTGGAAGGGGAGGAATAAATTGAGATCATTTCCTGTTTATTTAATTCCATTACCACATTTACCCCCCCACCCTTATGGACTGTTTTTAGAATACTTTAAGAATGCGTTTAAAAAATGTTCCCCAATTATATCATCGTCTGGCTCATCTGGAAGAGTCATACTGATACTGCCATGGGTCTGGGTATTCTAGCATGACTACTATATGGAGTAGGAAGAGTAACATACAATTTTTAAATAAAGATTTTTCTCCTCTTATATTAGCAAATCCACTCAAAATTGCAGTAGCAAATCATTGATACTGAATCCTTGTCATTAAGGTTCCAGGCTCTCACGTGATTCCTGGCAAAACTAAAACTTATTCAAGATCCTAAGATTGTTTTGTAATATTTTTTTCAAGATTAGACCAGATCTTCTTAGCATTATTAGGACACGGTGAGCTTGCTTTTAAATGAAGATGATAGTATAGCTCCTGATGACGTTATTTTGGATAGCACTACCTGATAAGAATAAGTATTTTCCTCCTTTTGTACCAACTGTTTGGCGGGTTTAATGGTAATCAGATTACTTATTATGTGGTAGCCGCACACATGCCAAAATGCAGTTTAAGTAAGAATTTCTAATGCTTTTCTTCCCCTGATCCCCACTTGTCTTTGTCATGTTTTATTGGACAACTATGCTGAGACTGCTTTTTATGGCACTTGTCAATATTACAATTACATGATTGTACATTTATTTAAAGTAGTAGAAAATAAAAAGCAAATGAGGTCAGCCTTTCATGAGAAAAATAAAACTTTGAAAACTACATCCTTAAGATTCAAAGTAACTTGGGCTTCTTAAACGTCTCAGGTTTTCATTACTATTTGTATTGCGGTAGCACTCAAAGACCTCATTCAGGATAAGAGCCCCGTTGTGCATGGTACTATACAAATACATAAGCTGACATAGGTTCTTTGAGATGTTGCTGATGTCATTGATCCCGTGGAAGTGCAACTGAACAGACACTCCCCAAATATCAAAGTTTAGTAAACAGTGTTTCTCTGTGCTTTCCGTTTTTTTTAGTGTTTGTTGTGGCTCATGTGACAATTCCAAATCAACCAAGTCATGAGCTGCAGAGTGTACAGTCTGAACAGTCCCCAAGATCAAATTAGTGTAAGCAGAGTAACTCTGCTGTTTCAGGGCTCACCGCTCTGTCTTCTCACAAGCGCCTTTTGGACTAGTTACTGCTCTCTTCCTTTGGAGAGCAAACGGACCGCTTAACATATATTCCTCTCAAATAGCTGTTGAAGGATATGGTCCATGAGCTCTGATCCGCTCAGTCAGTCAGCAAGAGCAATGGCTTTCCCTCACCCCAGACAACCTGAAGAGGAATTCTGAACCCCTGGAAGGACCCACAAGACCTAAGTAGAATCTATATTAGATCCAGTGAGAGCAGCATCTAGCTTCTTAGGCAACCAGTCGTTGCTTGAAAATGTGTCTTCATTATTTGTAGGGCTGGTGAGCTGAAATCAGGGCAGACTGGTTCTGGCCTATGATGTGTCCCTCACATGCTCCATCACAAGACACAGTATGTAAGCCATCAAAGTACCCTTTGCAGTATACATGCAGGGCACCTATATGCCCAGTGTCTCTTTTTAAATTTGGCACGTTAAAAGAAAAATCCTGAGATTTTCTGTTGCAGAATTTGTAGCATCTCTCATTTATGGGGAAATGTTCTGTCATTGTATCAAGATATTGCCAGGCCTGCTATGCCTCCAACCCTTCAGAAGTTTTCCCAGGAGTGTACCATTAGTGGCGGGCTCTGGACCTCCACTTTGCCCAAGGAGGATCTATGCAATTCTGCTACTCCAAGACTGGGTCGCTGCATTCCTAGAATCTTACAAACATAGGGCTGGAAGGAACCTCAAGAAGTTATCAAGTCCAGCCCCCTGCATTGAAGCATGACCAAGTAAAGATAGACCATCCCTGACAAGGATTTGTCCAGTCTGTTCTTAAAAACCTCCAATAATGGGAATTCTACAACTTCCCTTGGAAGCTTATTCCAGAGCTTACCTATCCTTATAGTTAGAAAGATTTTCCTCATATCTAACCTAAATCTCACTTGCTGTCCTACCTTCAGTGAACATGGAGAATAATTTTATCATAGTCCTCCTTATAACAGCCCTTAACATATTTGAAGACTTATCAGCTTTGCCCGCAGTCTTCTGTTTTCAAGGCTAAACATACCCAGTTCTTTTAACCTTTCCTCAGAGGTCAGGTTTTCTAAACTTTCCATTACCTTCATCGCTCTCCTTTGGACCCTCTTCAACCCATCCACCCACCATTCCCAAGGTGTGGTGCCCAGAACTGGACAAGAACTCCAACAGGCCTCACTAGTGCTGAATAGAATGGGACCCTATGACACTCCTGTTAATACACGTCAGAATGACACCAGCCTCCTTCACAACTGCATCACATTGTTGACTCATATTTAATTTGTGATCCTTTATAACCCCAGATCTTTTTCAGCAGTCCTACCACCCACCCAGTTATTCCCCATTTCATAGTTGTGCATTTGATTTTTCCTCTTAAATGAAGTACTTTGTGCTTATCTGAACTGAACTTCATTTTGTTGATTTTCAGACCAATTCTCCCATTTGTCAAGGTCGTTTAGCACCTCTGTTTCTCACCAGGGCTCCTTCAGCAGGTCCAAATGAGCCTCGACCCGTGTTGTAGACTTACCTTCTTGGGAATTATGCAAGCAGCAAATATTTGCAGTGACACAAGTCAGCCTTTTCAAAACAGGACATTATTTAATAGTCAACAGGAATACAGTGTTCAGGGTCATTGGATTAAAATGGTAAAGAAAAAGCCTAAATCAGTGTTTCCCAAATGTGGGACGCCACTTGTGTAGGGAAAGCCCCTGGCGGGCCAGGCCGGTTTGTTTACCTGCCACGTCCACAGGTCCGACCAATCGCGGCTCCCACTGGCTGCGGTTTGCTGCTCCAGGCCAGTGGGAGCTGCTGGAAGTGGCGCAGGCTGAGGGACGTACTGGCTGCCCCTTCCAGCAGCTCCCATTGGCCTGGAGCAGCGAACCGCGGCCAGTGGGAGTCATGATCGGCCGGACCTGCGGGCGCAGCAGGTGAACAAACCAGCCCGGCCCACCAGGGGCTTTCCCTAAACAAGCGGCGGAACAAGTTCGGGAAACACTGGCCTAAATGCATAACTCTCACCTAACCTATCAGCTTCCCTTGGTTTGGTTAGGAGGGGACCTCTTTGCACTGACCTGAAAGGCAGGCTGCATGCCTGCAGCATGGCTCTGGCCCTGCCCAGCTGTTCTGGATTGGAATCCCCTCTCCCGCTGGGAGACTAAGTTTTGTATACAAGTCCCTTAACAACTGTGTCCTGTGTTTCAAGTCCCAGCCATGCTGTTTTCACATGTAGCACCCAGGGGAGGGGTGATGGTCAGACAGGTAATTGCCCGTCCATATTCCAAAAAGTCCTCTTGGCCAGCAGCTGTTAAAACATTAATGGTCCACTCGTTGGTCTCCATTGTATCTCCAATGTAATTTTATTCAATTATTCTTGATAGTTCGTTCGTACCAAATCAGACATGTCTATGTGACCCCCCCACCCAGTTCATTCCCCTCTTCCCTTGGTCTGTCTCTCCAAAGATGTTATCTCCTTGAAACCAAGAAGGTAGCAATACAAAAGGGAATGGGTAAACCGAGTCACACATAATTTTCATAAAAATAATACAGAAATGTCCCCCATTCTCCACTGTCTCCTTTTCCTTTAAGCAGTGGGAGGAGGGCTTTAAAGGGGTGCTGGGCAAAGGTTCTTGTTCTGGAAGTGTTGTAGAATGATTGGAAACTGTGGTGAGCATGTTATTAATTACCATGGTTAATAATACAAGAACCTAATTGAGGCCTGTGAAAAGCTGGAATCAGGGATGGCTGTGGCTGCTCCAGAAAAAGCTCATCATGGATTAGGGAAGCTAGAGAGAATGTAAGGGAAGAACAGGAAGAGAAAGAGCCCTAAAGGAGACTAACCACTGTCAATCTGTGAGTAGTGAGGTAAGGCACGAGGTGGCTGGTCACTGAATAAAATTGCTCGTTCTCTGGCTTAGGGGGAGTGAGTCCTTTGTCCGAAGTCTAGTGCGAATGTTGTTTGAAGTGCTGGAACATGTGGGCCATGTTATAGGCAGTTCCCTGTGCCAAAAAAGGTATGTACTGGGATGCTTGCTTATAGCCCTCAGTATTTCCCCAGCCCATATCAGCAAGGAATTCCCAACTCCGGAGCAAGTCATAGCAGCCCAGCTGATGAACTGAGACTGGAGCCACCGGACACTGTGGGAGGTATAGGGGGAAACAGGATGCCTGAGAAGCCCTTGTAATTAATAACGTGATATGATTCAATAGCGATAGCAGACAAGTGCCACTGTAACAGTCTCCTTCCCCGTTCTCCGCCTTTACCCTCCAGTATCTGTGTAACAGGCTGTTTCCCAGGCTGATTGTATGCACAGCCCGTTACATCTCCTGATTAGTGTTCATGTCCTGATGTGACTGTTGTTCCACCAATACTGCTGTGTGGCCACTACTTTGGAAAATCGGGCCACTTAGGCTCCTAAATCCCTATTTAGATACCTAAATTTGACATCCAGTTTGGCTCCTGTTTTACCCTATGTGTTCAAACTTCCCCACTTGTAAGGTTCATTCCGTGTTATCTCTGAGATATATTCTGTTACTCTATTGTACACCTTCCCTCCCTCCCCCCAAATATCTGACCTGTATAATGGTCCCTTTCTCATCTTCCTTTGTAGAGCGATAGCCCACACAGGGACATGTATATTTTAGGTACAGCTATAATTGTCTGCTCAGAGGTCTTAAAAAAATTGTGGAGGGAGAAAAAAGGGGGATTTCTACTTGGAAATCAAGATGTTGAAGAATTACAGTTTTAATATGTATTCCTCCATCCATCCTGTACATTCTACCATTCCGCCTTGTTTCCATCTATTGGAAAGTTTCCAGTAATGAGCTAAGATCAATGCCAATGAATACTATGTTTTCTGTGTTATTACGTTATTACGTTATCAGGCTTTTCCCAGGAATTATTTATACTACACAATGACTCCATAAACAGTGCCCCCTTTCCTGATAATTGTTTTAAATCCAGTCACAAAATAATTGTTTTAAGTCCAGATATTTGTAGGTGATATTCTAAGAGCTCTGCATGCATTTTGCCTTCAAGAAACAATGAATCATGTACAATAAGGAAAGATTACATGTGGGTGAGGGATTATGTTCATACATATCTTTATGGCATGAGTTGCATCTGAGGCACCTTGAGACTACTAAAGAGGCATAATCTATATGATAGACATTAGCGCAGCTAAAATAAACCAATGGGCCTGCTTCTCAGCAGGTGTAAATCAGCAAAGTCTATCGGCCAGATCCACTCGCTAAGTATGTTTTGGGGAATGTAGAAATATTCAGGCATAAAAACAATTATATACAATGGCTCCACCAGAATCAAGATACCTGAACAAACAAACAAACATAAAACAGAGTTTAACTGTGTGATTGCAATTAATCCGTGATGGCTGCCAGGTGCATCAGCTGTATCATGGACATTATTTTATTGGCATGTCTAGATTTTTAAATTGGGCTCATGGGTGTTATGAGTTAGTGCCATGGAGAGGAGGATGGGGGGGGGGGAACTGCACTGCCTACAGGGGAAATCATTATCGTCATGTCATGAGCCAAAATTAAGGGAAAGTTGGTTGCTTCTGCATTTTTGTAGGCAAACGCCTATCTATGTTTAGGAAAGACAAAGAGAGTGGAAATTTAGACTTAAATAGGTATGTTTGCATTTTCACATAACTATGTGTCACACGTACTGAACTTTCTAACCCCAGGAGCAGAAACCTACTCCCATAAAGCTACAGGTGATGATTTTGTCCTAGTAACAGAGTAACTGTTTAACATTGTGCAGTATTCTGTGTTACATTCTGTAACTAAAACCATCCTATTAAATTAGAGAAGCGAACCTGATGGTAGCCTGTATCCTGTTTATGGGCCTGTTTAAATGCTGTTTTTTCTTGTCTGGATAACAAATACTGTAACTGAAGACCACTGACTCTATTCTATTTAATAATTACATACAAAAGCACTATGGTAAAAGAACATTATTAAGGTTGCAAAGTCAAGCATTCAAAAAGTTGCCTTAATTTGGCAATTTGATGCAGTGTTTAATTACATGATCACATGCTAATTTTTGCACGTTACCCATGCCTCATTCAGTACACAGGATGGTCCTGCTCTTGGGATGAATCACAGCTGTGTCTTAATTCTGGCATTTCCTAACTTTTGAGTGCTTGACTTTGCAGTCTTAATAATCTTTTAACATAGTTTGTGTGTGTATAATTTCATAGGTTTTAAAGAAAAGCAAACTCAAAAAACGAATTCTATCATGGGGCATCATCTTGACATGGTTCATTGGTGGGATGGAACTTTTAGATCCATTATGTAGACTTCTGCCACATGAGCGAACAGAGTCATTTATAGCAATAATAGGTTGTTATCCACTCTAACCAGCATGAGAGGGTGATGAGACACACACTTTTCTAGTGGGTTTCACAGATATTTGCTGCCAGCAGAGGAATGGCGAGACTCAGAAATTTGAGGTTCCATTCCAGGATCTGGAGGGGAGTGTTCTCTCATAGTCACAGACCACTTCTGCCTGTTTTTCCCCACCCTCAAGGTCATCCCAGTCCCATTCTTCTTGGCTAGCCCAGTCTCTGTCTCTATTCTTCAGGTTTCTCATCCCAGTACCAGTCTCATTGCCCAGCCAGTCCTAACCTCCCATTTGGGCAACTCTGAGTCCCAGGCCTGGTCTACACTACAAGGTTGGGTCAAATTTAGCCGCATTAGGTCAATTTTATAATGAATGTGTCTTCACAACCAACCCCGTTCTGCCGACCTAAAGGGCCCTTAAAATCGACCACCGTACTCCTCCCCGACGAGGGGAGTAGTGCTAAAATCGACCTTCCTGGGTCTAATTTGGGGTAGTGTAGACGCAGTGCTGTGGAATTCTATGGTATTGGCCTCCAGGAGCTATCCCAGAGTGCTCCAATGTGACCGTTCTGGACAGCACTTTCAACTCTGATATACTAGCCAGGTATACAGGAAAAGCACCGGGAACTTTTGGATTTCATTCCTGTTTGGTCAGCGTGGCGAGCTCAGCAGAACTGGTGACCATGCAGTTCCAGAATCGCAAACGAGCTCCAGCACGGAGTGAATGGGAGACACTAGATCTGATTGCAGTGTGGGGAGAAGAATCTGTACAGGCAAAACTCGGATCCAGCAGAAGAAATGCTGATATATATGCCAAAATCGCACAGGTCATGGTGGATAGAGGCTACACCAGGGACACACAGCAGTGCCGTGTGAAAGTCAAGGAGCTCAGGCAAACCTGACAAAGGAGGCAAACGGTCGCTCTGGGACAGAGCCCCAGACAGGCCGCTTCTATGATCAGCTGCATGCCATTCTAGGGGGGGACCCTAGCAGTACCCAAACACTCTCTGTGGACACCTTCAAGGTGGCAGCTTCATGCAACACAGATGAGAATTTTGTGGATGAGGAAGAGGAGGAGAATGCGCAGCAGGCAAGCAGACAATCCTTTCTCCCCAGCAGCCAGGACCTTTTCCTCACCCTGGAGCCAATACCATCCCAGGGCCTATTGTTCCCGGACCCTGAAGGCGGAGATGGCACCTCTGGTGAATGCACATTTGTAACAACACTACAGGGGTTAAAAGCAATTGTGTTTAATATTTAATTTTCCCTGAGCAATTGGGATGCATTTGCGGCCAGTACAGCTAATGGAAAAGTCTGTTAACGTGTCTGGGGATGGAGCGGGAATCCTCCGAGGACATCTCCATGAAGCTCTCCTGGAGGTACTCTGAAACCCTTGCAGAAGGTTTCTGGGGAGGACTGCCTTATTTCGTCCTCCATGGTAGGACACTTTACTATGCTAAGCCAGAGGCAAGTGGTCTGGAATTATTGCAGCACAAAGCATGGCAGCAAATGGTCCTGGGTTTTGGTCGCATTCATGCAACATTCAGTCTTTATCTTTCTGTCAGCCTCAGGAGAGTGATATCATTCATGGTCACCTGGTTGAAATAGGGGAAGTTTTGTAAGGGAACAGTAATCCCCTCTATTCGGTGATCCCTGACACATTAGATCCCGGGCATGCTGGGCTGTTTGCGCTTGGCTAAAAGGGATCATCCCAGAGAATAGCTACGCAGAGGAGGGGTCTGCTGCACATCCACCCCAAAACCGCTGGCCCTCCTTTTAAACACAGCCCCTCCTTTTAAACAGCAAACACAACTGGCATTGTTTGCTATAGGAAAGGAGGGCGCTGCAGTTTGAAACCATTCCCACATGTTAGGCGAAAGAAGCCAACTCCACGTACCCTTTGGCTTACCATGGCTTCCTGGAAACCGAATTCTGTGGCCCAGCCGTGTGTGATGTGTCACCATACCAGCAGGCGCTCAATATAAAAGGCAAAATGCGTCCTTGTACCTAAAACACGTGTGCGGTCTGCTGTGAATTGCTTTCATAGATTCATAGATTCTAGGACTGGAAGGGACCTCGAGAGGTCATCGAGTCCAGTCCCCTGCCCTCATGGCAGGACCAAATACTGTCTAGACCATCCCTGATAGACATTTATCTAACCTACTCTTAAATATCTCCAGAGATGGAGATTCCACAACCTCCCTAGGTAGTTTATTCCAGTGTTTAACCACCCTGACAGTTAGGAACTTTTTCCTAATGTCTAACCTAAACCTCCCTTGCTGCAGTTTAAGCCCATTGCTTCTTGCTCTATCCTAAGGCTAGGTCTACACTACCCGCCTGAATCGGCGGGTAGAAATCGACCTCTTGGGGATCGATTTATCGCGTCCCGTTGGGACGCGACAATCGATCCCCAAATCGGCGCTCTTACTCCACCAGCGGAGGTGGGAGTAAGCGCCGCCGACAGAAAGCCGCAGAAGTCGATTTTGCCGCCGTCCTCACAGCGGGGTAAGTCGGCTGCGATACGTCGAATTCAGCTACGCTATTCACGTAGCTGAATTTGCGTATCTTAAATCGACTCCCCCCTGTAGTGTAGATGTACCCTTAGAGGCTAAGGTGAACAAGTTTCTCCCTCCTCCTTATGATACCCTTTTAGATACCTGAAAACTGCTATCAGTCCCCTCTCAGTCTTCTCTTTTCCAAACTAAACAAACCCAATTCTTTCAGCCTTCCTTCATAGGTCATGTTCTCAAGACCTTTAATCATTCTTGTTGCTCTTCTCTGGACCCTCTCCAATTTCTCCACATCTTTCTTGAAATGCGGTGCCCAGAACTGGACACAATACTCCAGCTGAGGCCTAACCAGCGCAGAGTAGAGCGGAAGAACGACTTCTCGTGTCTTGCTCACAACACACCTGTTAATGCATCCCAGAATGATTGCTTGATTCACTGTGAAAGAGTCTCACATTTTTGAGAACAAAAGGATCTTTTTAAAAGTCTACTCTCTCTTTTTCCCCCCCTGCAACTGAAAATGCTTCTATGCTACCCGCATCAACTCCATCCCTGAGGTTATCGCAGATTAGAAGGCGAAAAAAACGCACTCGCGATGACATGTTTTCAGAGCTCATGCAGTCCTCCCTCACTGATAGGGCACAGCTGAATGCATGGAGGCATTTGCTAGCAGGGGCCAGGAAAGCATACAATGAGCGTGATCGGAACACGCAGGAGGAGGTGCTGCCTTCCTCGCCAAGTTCCATATCCTCCTCATCCAGACACCCAAAACGCGGGGTGGGGGAGGCTCCAGCCACCCTGCCACTCAACTCCAGGGGATGGCCCAAGCAACAGAAGCCTGTCATTCAAACAGCTTTGATTTGTAGTGTGGCCACAATAAGCAACGTGGCCTTGTCCTTCCCTCCTCCCCCACCCACCCCATTATCAAACCCTTTGTACACTCAGGCTTCCTTTTACTAGTCAGCTTTGCCAGTGATCTCAAGTTTTTTAAATACATAAAGAATGAATGGATTCAGAACAATAGGGACTTTATTTCTTGTGCCAGCTGTGGTCGAAGGGGGTGGGGAGATTGGCTTACAGGAAAGTACATTCACCAGAGGGGGCGGGTTTGCATCAAGGACAAACACACACAACTGTCACACTGTAGCCTAGTCAGTCATGAAACTGAAACTGTTTTTCAGAGCCTCTCTGATGGGCAGCACGCCTCGGTGTGCTCTTCTAATTGCCCTGGTGTCTGGCTGTTCAAAATTGGCCACCAGGCAATCTGCCTCAACCTCCCACCCCACCATAAATGTCTCCCCCTTACTCTCACAGATATTGTGGAGCACACAGCAAGCAGCAATAATAATGGGAATATTGCTTTTGCTGAGGTATAACCTACTCAGCAAACTGCGCCAGCGCCCCTTTAAATGTCCAAAGGCACATTCTACCACCATTCTGCACTTGCTCAGCCTATAGTTAAACTGTTCCTTACTGCTGTCCAGGCTGCCTGTGTACGGCTTCATGAGCCATGGGAGCAAGGGGTAGGCTGGGTCCCCAAGGATAACTATTGGCATTTCACCATCCCTAATGGTAATTTTCTGGTCTGGGAAGAAAGTTCCTTCTTGCAGCTTTGCAAACAGCCCAGAGTTCTGAAAGATGAGAGCGTCATGCACCTTTCCCGACCATCCCACGTTGATGTCTGTGAAACGGCCCTTGTGATGCGCCAGTGCTTGCAACATCATTAAGAAGTATCCCATGCGGTTTATGTACCCTTTGGCAAGGTGATCCAGTGCCAAGATAGGGTTATGCATTCCGTCTATCACCCCACCTCTGTTAGGGAACCCCATTGCAGCAAAGCCATCCTCTATGACCTGCACATTTCCCAGAGTCACAACCTTGCTTAGCAGAAGGGTATTGATTGCCCAGGCTACTTGGATCACAGCAGCCCCCACTGTAGATATGCCCACTCCGGATTGATTACCGACTGACTGGTAGCAATCAGGCATTGCAAGCTTCTACAGGGCTATCGCCACTTGCTTCTCAACTATCAGGGCAGGTCTCATCTTGGTATTCTTGTGCTTCAGGATGGGGGAAAGCAACTCAGAGTTCCATGAAAGTGGCCTTATGCATGTGAAAGTTTCGCAGCCAGTGGGAATCATCCCATACCTGCAACACTATATGGTCCCACCAGTCTGTGCTTGTTTGCCGGGTCCAGGATCGGCGCTCCACTATATCAACCTGCCCCAATGCCACCATGATATCCCAATTGCCACATCCCATGCTTTCAGGAACGTCTGTGTCCATGTCCTCCTCACAATCTTCTTCGTGCTGGCGGCTCCTAGCTAGGCTCTGCACATACTGCAGGATACTGCGCAGGGTTAAAAACATTGTGCCGCTGAACGGGCTCCATGCTTGCTGTGCTATGGTGTCTGCATGGGTAACCCAGGAAAAAAGGCGCAAAATGATTGTTTGCCGTTGCTTTCAAGGAGGGAGGGAGGAGACCGACGACATGTACCCAAAACCACCCGTGATAATGTTTTTGCCCCATCAGGCATTGGGAGCTTAACCCCGAATTCCGATGGGCAGCGGGGACTAGCTACCCACAGTGCACCACTCCGTGAGTCGATGATAGCCACGGTATTGAGGACGCACTCCACCGACCTAATACACTTAGTGGGGACACACACGAGCGACTGTATAAAATTGGTTATTAAAGATCGACTTCTATAAAATTAACCTAATATTGTAGTGTAGACATGCCCCCAGTGTCTCCCGTTCACCCCACACCCAGTTCCAATCTCCTTGCCCAATCAGACCACTTCTCATGCCCAGTGGCAGATTAGCCACTGGGCCAACGGGGCCCATGCCCAGAGGTCCCAGCCAATTGGGGACCCCAGAAAAATGGCCCCCCCTGCATCCCAACCTGCTCTGCCTGCCTGCCTGGCGTTCCTGCTGGGGAGTGGGGTTGGGGCGCAAGGGCTTGCCCAGCTCCACCCACCCTGCACTCCTGGCGGGGACTGGGGTTGAGATGCGGGGGCTTGCCCCACTCTGCCCACCCACCCAGTGCTCCTGAAGGGGAGTGGGGGAACCCCCCCGACCCTGCTTCCCAGCAGGAGTGCTGGACAGATCAGGGTAAGCCCCTGTACCTGACCCCATTTCCCCAGTAGGAGCGCAGAAGGGGTGGAGAGGCACCCCCACTTGCTCTGGGCCAGGGACCCACAAAAGCTTAATCTGCCTCTGCTCACGCCTCAAATCCTTGTTCCCACTCTCCTTGATCAACCAGTCCCAGTGCTCCCTCCAGCTCCGTGTCCAAGGTATCTGTTCTTCCCTTTCCCCTTACTACCTCTGGCTTCCAGTCTCAGCTTCTCTCCTTGGAAGACCAAGTTATATTAGAAATCTAGCAGGAAAACAAACTAACTAATTTACACTGAATGGAGTCTTCAGGAGAGCCCCAGCTCCCTGGGTTTATGTGCACTGTGGGAATTCTCCCATCCTATCCTCTCTCACTCTCAGCATTTTGTTGTCTCTCATACATTGATTGTCTAATCCAAAGTGAAATTCCCTTTCGCTGTTAATATCTCTTTTTTTCACTGTATATGAAAACAGAAATTACTACAGTGTTCTACAGCATGCACCTACTGTCTGCAGAAATATTGAGTAACACTTGCAAAATCATCTTCAGTCACTTAGAACTTACTGATCAACTACTTATTTGGGGTGGTGTCATCCATACCAGTGTTCAGTCCCTGGCCAGACCAGGAAATGTATTCCTTAGGCTTCATCGTCGTCCTATTTGAAACTCCTGAAATTTCTTGTCATGTCAGTCTTCCTATCTCTGATTAACCTCCCTTTCTTTCTCTGAACTAGCAGATCAATGGGCTAGACAACAATTTGTTCTGTCAGGCTTTTCTAGGCATTCAGGGAAATCATTTTGCTTTGGGCAACTGCGTAGACTCTGAGCAGAATTGAAAATGTGCAACTTGTGTAAATTCATGTGAACAGGCACTTTTGCACCACAATTTTGCTTCGTAATTGGTGAAAGACGGAAGGGCATGTAGCACACAGGAGTAAAAACTGAAAAAAACAAGATCCTGCTTGATGATAACATGAATGGCTCACTTCTCTCCGCCCTCCCCTTCTCCCACTTTACAACATGGGACACTTCAATCACATTTTATGTTCTAAAATGTAACAATACTCTTACTGGTTGCTGCAGGCCCTGTAAATGGGTAGCACTCACGTCATTTCAACAGTTGCAGTAATGAGGTGCTCTCAGGCAGAAGGCTTGTTTCAGACAACAATGCTTTAACGTCAGGTGGTACAAAGGTTGGAAGTCAGAAGGGTAAAGAGCTCTAAATAAAGCTACATGGAGGAATCTAGCTGAAGGGAAATGAATTAACCACCAAAGCACTTTGAGTGCCAAACACGGTGGAATCTTCAAAAGAATTGTAGTCGAGTCCCTTAGAAATTCTCAAGGTGTCAGTCAGATTTTAGTGTAATTGCACCTCCTGGAATTGCCCGTGTTATTTTTGGAAGAAAAGGGACCATTTACCTTTCACCTGGGTTCAAACCCCTAGACCAGCTGCAATCATTTTTCTCTCTATACGCCTTAGATTAATCTTTCCACAGAATAGCAAAGATAGCCAGCCTCAGTCCAGTGTTCAGCTGTTTGCATGTACGCTGATCCCTGAGGCTGAAAGCCAACTACAGTACAGTGTAGGGGGTATGACTTGCAAAAGCAAAACAGACCAGGCTCAGTGTCTTCGCCAGAAATGAAAAGGGAAGTTTCTTATCGCTGTGGAGATTTTGGCAAAAATTTTCCTATGTGGGTCCCTAACAGTAAGGTCTTCAGTCCACACTTGGTCAACTAATGAACTTGTATATTTTGGAACCTAACATTATTGGGTATTTAAATATGGCTTTTGGAGCTTGCCTTAAAGCGCCCAGGTAGAAAAATGTTGACCTCTGTTCTTTACATTTACATGTCTCCTCCATGTTAGTAAGTTAGTGTGGTACATTTCTGTTCTTGAAACAAATCCATCAGTTACCCTGATATGAAAGTCATGTATAATGGAGAAACCAGGACATCATTGTCCTTGCCAGGATGTCAAGGACATCTCCTCCCATTAGATAGCACCCGGTGACTTCAGGCAAACATAAATATGTAGCTCAAAAAGGGTTTTAAAATAACTAAGACCAACACAAAATTATTAAGCAATCAGAGCAGCTTACTAAGCAATACTGTGTTTTATATCGGGGGTAGCCGTGTTAGTCTGTGTTTTATGTTTATGTTTCTCAGATGTGGCCACCGTGGCCGCATGCGGCCTCCAGGGGCTTTTCGTGCAGCCTCCGCCTCCTGGGCAGTGATTGGGGAGTGCAGGGGGTGTTTGGGGGCGGGGAGAGCAAAGCACAGCCCTTCCCCTGGGGTCGCCAGCAGGGCTTGGGCCCTGCCCTCCTCTGGAGCCACAAATGCTGGAGGAGTAGGCAGCTGGTATAAGTTCCCCACCTTCCTGGGCGGTGCGGCTCAGGCTTCCAGCTTCAGCCCTGGGGTGGCGGGCGGCGGGCTCCATCCCCTGACCACAGAGCTTCGGGCTTCAGCCCCACTGTCTCCTCTGGCCCCGGGCTCTGGCCATGCGGCGGAGGGCTCAGTCCCCCCGCTGCAGGGTTTTGGGCTCTGGCTGTGGGGCCACGGGATCCAGCCCCCAGCCGCACAGCACTGGTGGGTGCGGGCCCTGGGCTCACCAACTTCCCCCATGACCCCTGGCCCACGCTGTATCCTCCAACCCCGGGTTTCAGCCGCGTGCACTTTTCCCCAGCCATGTGGTGGCAGACACCAGGCCCAGCCCCCAGCCTGGGGCTCACCACATCACACTATCCCCAGTGCCCCTGTCCCTCGCTGCCTCTCCCAGCCCCTCATCCCCTCCATTGCTTCTGGGCCCCGCTGCTTCCCCCAGCCCCCATTCACTCCCCTCCCCCAAGCATCTCCTGCCTCCCTCGGCCCCCCATCGCCCCGGCCCCCGCTGCCTCCCTACCCACCTCCCCATCCTGGGCTTAATTTGTCCCCCGGCTTGCTGAGTAGGTCTGGTGTGAAAAGTGATATTTGAATGTTTGCTATTATCACTTTTCCCTTTTTCCCAGCTAGCTAGCTACTCTGCTGCTGTGAAAAGTGATATTAACAAACATACAAATATCACTTTTCACAGAAACAGACTTAGTAACAACAAATCTTTAAAAAAAAAAAAAAAGGACAACGGAAAAAGCAAAAGAAACACCAATAACAAAAGACAAGAATATGCAGAGCACCTTATTTGTTTCTGTTCTGTTTAGGTCCAGTAAAGAATAGAGACAACTGTACATTATTTTTAGTATTGAGTCTGCAAAAAAACCCATCATAAATAAATTGCAATGATTTGGACATGGACATGTGCATATTTAGGAAAAACAAATAAAGTGAATTAAGTATTTTAGGAAAAATTGTCAAAGCAAGAGTTGGAGGCCGCACTCTGAGGCCACCAAAAAATTTGCTGTGAGAACCCAATAGGACACTGGAGTGTGAGGCAGAAGCTCTGGTTCCTATTCCCATTTCTTCTGCTGTTTTCTGGTGTGACCTTGAGGATGTCACTTAGGCTCATATCCACAAAAGGGGTGATAATAATGCTTATCCCCCTTTGTAAAGTGTTTGAGGCATGTATTATTATTATTAATTACTAATTAGAAAGCCAGAAATTGGTCTAAAGACAGACCAATAGCTTCCCTAGCCATGATTAAGGAACAAAGCTAGCTTCGGGTCTCTAGAGCTCTCTGTGTCTTTGTGATGCTGTCCATATTTTAATAGGCTATTTAAAAACGAAAAAGCTTTAGCTAGGTTTTACGTTTCAGCTTTTAGAATAGAGAGCACTTAGGTCAGCTGCATGCTAGGTCTTCTCCTGTGGCCAGCTGTGAATAATAATTACTAAAATAATAATTTGCTTGTATAAAATGCTCAGTCGTCTGAGACATAAGTAAAAACAAGAATTTCAAAAATGGTAACATGAGCCAAACAAATGCACAAATCAGGCTAAAGAGATACTCCCCACTAGCCAGGTGTCCCTGCCAGTCTGCACCTTCGTTGCTGATGCAGTGTTCACTCCCCTCCACCCTACGCACCAAAGTAGGTTCAGTGTGAGAGCATATATGTTTTCAATAGCCAGCAAATGGTACCCGAGTTACCAGTGACTGACCGTGTTAGAGGTAGTGTGGCCTCTCCCACTCATCTAAAGCAATGTGAAGAAGTTCCCACACATTGAGGGAAGACGGTTTCAATGTCGTAGTTTAAATGCTTTCTTAATTTTTCCTGTGACATAAAACCCTCATAGAAGCATGAAAATACATGTCATATTTCTTTTCTACTGATTTTGTCCCAATATCAATTTCCGCCCCAAACTCCCCACACTCAAGCAGAAGCCAGCCTCCTTTGAGGATAAGCATCATTAGTGATGTCAGCATGAATTTGTACTGTTCTGTGCAGTAGTTCTACCTATCTGTTTTAGAATCAGCAGAATAGTTTAGATTGGTCTCGTTTTCAGCGTGCCACTAACCAAGCCTCCTTTTCAGCACCCGCAACTGTACGGCAATGATTTATTGCTATTTAGATGTCTAAGTATCTGATTTTTGGATGCAATGCTGGTATTTTAAATATCTGCGGCCATTGTTTTCAGCAGTGATCACTAATCTTGTATGTTTCAATTTTTGGGTGCCTAATTTGTGACAGCCTTATGCCTCTGAAAATCGGTTGGATACCCTCACATTGAAGCACCTGTTTAGCAAATGGTTTTGCAAGTTTGGCTGAATGTAACTTAAATGGCACTCACAAATAATTGTGGGCATTTGCACCCACAAATTTGCAGGCAACAAACAAAAAGCTAGGTTTTGAAAAAATTGATCCTGGAAGCACAAAACATTTTTGGAGGCCCTACATATTCTATTTTTAAATTATTTTGATCTCAGATTAGTGGCTCACATGTGGTCTATAAAGTGCATTCCCTATCAGATTACAATGATTTCATGGTTGGTTATACTTTGGCGTTGGCGTCTTTATTTATCTTTGTTATTGTTACAATGATTGAATGATACCATCTAGTTTCCTTCTGGTTTAATATCCGAAGAAGCTACCTAGATAGATACTACCTATCTAGTATATGTTTCACACGCTACTTTTTGGTTTGTTAAATAGGTAACCCCTATAGCGGCTGTTCCGAATGAGGTTAATGAGTCTGAAAAAACTGCCAGTTAAGGGACTTTTTATCTGGTACCTCAAGCAAGCAAGATTTTAGTGCAGCCAGTTCAAATCCTGCTGGTAGCCCAGATGGGGCTGGTTATATGTATAGATGCTAGTGACAGAGAATAGTGACCTGAGGAAGAGCTGTAGTTGGTCCAGTAAAAGGTATTACTTCACCTAGCTTGTCTCTCTCAGTGACAGAGAACGGTATTTCCACTGCAGTGGGGCCTGAGCCACCAAACTGAGATCTGAATTTGGATTTTGACCACCTCAATGTTCTGAGCTTGTTATGATCCAGCATTTTGGTTTTGCTTCTTATAAAATTATAGGGCCAACAATGAAGTTCATATCTGGATCTAGGTCTGGTATTGAGACACAACCTGTTTCAGGCCTATACTTAATCTCTGACTAAAAGTATAATACAGTAGGAATACCAAAAGGATAAAGGAAAAACCAAAACCTGAATTTTAATTCCTAAAAGCTTAATAATGAGTAAGATGTGTATCACGTCATTAAAGGTATGCTGACAGTTTTTCATGCATGTTCTCCCTGTATATGTTCTAAAGATTCAGTTCAGTGTCCATTAAGTTAATTGCCATAAAAACACATAAATATAACCTTTATAAAGATGTGGATTCAGTTAAAAATGAATATGAACACTGTTTTAATATACTATCCCTGTATTGTCTGGGAACAAAGATCAAACTACTTATGATCTTAAGATACATCTAACTCCAGCAAAGGTGGATTAGCTGCCTCCAGATATAATTAGAGATTCTACTATTTAGACATGATTTTTTCTTTGCATGTTTCCAATTTTTTTTTAAATATTTGCATTCTTTATATATAGAACACATTGATTTTAATTTGATTTTTCTAAGCTATTTCTAAAGTGCCTGTCGACTTATATATAGGCCTTGATATTTATTCCTAATTTATTTTTAATTTGGAACATTCTTCCCAACAAACTACTAACTCAGTTGCCATACGAACTGCTACAGTGCTTAGTTCTTGGTGATCTCCCAATTAGTAGACAAGCTAATAGACTTATGATTCTGTAGCTGAGACACTACCCACTATTGCTCCAAATCAGATGGAGTCCCATGCTTGAGAGCAGTGCTTCTTAATACGGCTATAATCAAAAACCACATGACTGCAGTTCCTATCTTTTAGCAAGATCAGCACAAATCATCTGCTTTGAACCTGGCTCTGATCAGTTTGCAGCCACTCACAATGTGTTAAGCATAATGAGCAACACAGACTGAGACGCATCAATAGCCCATTACGTGGCCCTGAGATGACCACATACATGTGTTCCTGTTCAAAAGATGTTCCACTTCAGGGAACTAAGTATATTCTCGCCTGAATAATGGGTTTATGTGTGTAACCGACATTAATACCAAGTTGGAGACGTACCTTTTCATTTTGCAGTCCCTAGGGGCCGAGTAAAACCCTTTACAGTCAGTAGACTCCTATTGCCTTCACTGGGCTTTGGATCAAGCCACAAATGCATTATCTCAATGCCAGCTTCTAACAACAGATGGCACCTTACTCAAGTTTATAGAACCAGAATGAAAAAAGGACGCGTGAAGAATAAAACAAAACATAAATTGAATAGATCATTCCCAGCTCATCGTTATGCTGCATTCATATGACTGTTGATGAGGTTGCTTGACTGATAGACTGGCAGAGCTGCAACATAATGGAATCTTGACATGCAGATACACTTGGAGAGTAGTAATTGTTTATTTGTATTTATAAAATCTACACACATGAGCAGAGCTGTATACTCTCTGCTTCTCTTCTCCAATATTTAAAATAACACGATCCACAATTACACTAAATTGCTAAAATCCACTATAAAGAACTCTTACACTCAAATCAGTCCCCCACCCCACATAACTCTATTAAAATGCAGTTAACAGATCAACACTTTCCCCCAGCCCATCTTTCTCCTGACCCCTCCTCCTATGCTGAGCTTCTTAGCGCATGCACAACATGCCTCAGGTGGCATGTGACCAGGATTCATCACCAAATTTGGTCCGCTGGTTGGATCCTTAGCTTCCCCAGCTTGGGCCGGGTACTGACAGGGAGTGTAACATGAACGCTGATCCATGCCCCCCCTAATGAAGAAGGAAGACCGAGATTTGATTAGTTGTGTCATTGGTCAGGGCCACTTAGTGCTCACTTCTATTATAGATTTTAAAAAGTGGAAGTGAAATTGACATACCCAGGAACACACTATAGGATATAATTATCTTTCTTACACATAAGTAACTTCTTTTAATATGGATGCAAGTTAACACATATGCGTCATCGGGGAACTATACCCCCAGCAGATATACTAGTTTACAAAATAAAACGTTTTAGGAGCTTACTCTAATATCTAAAAGAACTATACTCATCAGTGTTTATCTTGTTATCAAATTAAATCCAAATGAAAGGGCATTCTGCTTAATCAAAGAGAGTGTTCCATATAGTAGAAATTTCTTTTTTGAGCTGGCGTTTTAGCAAAGCTAGCAATCTTTTAAGTCCTGGACAGTCTTTGTGCACTGCATTACATCAGTTATGGGCAAGCACACATTTAAATAGAATTTTAATTCAGTCTAGCCAGAAGAAAGTAAGGTGTGTGTGAGCACACTAAAAAAAGTACTTCCATTCATTTTCTTGCCACAGAAAAGGAGGTGGTTAAGAATAATACCACATAAGAAAAATGATAACCAAAGAATCTGGTTTAAAAATATCCAATATTTAATTTTAGAAAAAGAAAATGGTCACAAATGGATCAAAAAACTAATTCTGACTAGATGATATACCTGCAAACTTCTGGAAAGGGAATGAAATCTCATGGATACAAGCCTATAAAATAAATTTCTTTAATACAATAAACATGATGATTATGTACCACACAGTTGTCTTTATGTATTTTTGGTTCCGTTTGGGGGTTACTCAAGTACTTAGTGATTAATCAGAGGAAAGAAATGGAAAGAAAAAGTAGAAATGGATAGGTAGACTTATGGATGCCTGGTCAGAGAGCTGGTTTACGTGCTCCTTGTTAGGTGAAATTTTGAGGTTATTATAAACGTAGAGACCCTCCTTGGTGTAGTAAAATTAGTCCAGATTATCGTGTCCATGCTGAGTGTTTTTGGCTATTTCTAGCCTGCATTCATTCATTTAGGGCCTGATCCCAGAGCCTGTTGAAGTAAACGGAAAGATTCCCACTGATCTCAATGAGCATTGGATCAGGTACTTAAAGGAAGATCATGACCTTTCCATGGTATTAAAGAGACTTTAAAGATGATCAGTGCTAGTCTTTCAAGGTATACTGAAACTGGAATATATTTATCGAGACCCGGAAGGCACAAGCTGACTACTGAACTTCGCCATCATACCAAAGCTTTGCAAAGGAATAATATGAATGTTGATGACTGTTCAGTGCCATTTCATGTCAAGAGCTGCAGCGAGTGAATTCATGTGCTTGGGTAGAAGAGAAAAACAAAATAAGAGGGAAAATAAAATGAGATTAAATAACAGTAATAAAAAGTTAATTAACAGATATTTATTCCAAACAATATACAATCTAAATAGACTAGACAGACAAATGATTGGAGAACAGAAGTATTATTACCCCCTTATTTTATAGATGGGGAATTGAGCTACAGGGAGATTAAGTAACTTTCCCAAGGTTATTCAGGAAGTCTGTGGCAAAGCCAGGAACTGAATTTATATTTCCTGGATCCCTGTGTAGTACCTTAACCACAAGACTATCTTTTCCCTCTAATTCAAAAGAGAGGATGGATTTGGGTGGGTTTTTTGACTTTCAACCATCCTAAAATGTTCACTTTTCCTTCCAGAGTGTGCTTCTGGGTGAATCTGCATCACACCAGCAGAAACTGCTCAGAATATATTCTGTCTTAATGCTATAAATATCCCTGAATGGGAAAACTCCTCAGGCAATTAATTCCCTGTTGGTCTTCATTCACTTACCCCACTGAATAGCCTTTTTCCCACCAGGCATGGTATTTTAATTTCCTGTAGAGCTTCCAGAGCTGTGTTGCCCAATTAAGCTTTAGCAGTTATCAAGAATGGCTGTACTATAAACCTATAGATCAGTGTGGTGTACAAAAATGTAAAGCTAAATGGATTACTTTATGCATCAGCTTTAAACTTATTATGCTAGGATGGTTCTAGTTAAGACACAGTATCTTTTACTCAGTGCTGTTAACATAAATACTACCACCACTTACAAGCAGTCTTAATTCACAAAGAGGCAAGTCCATAAGAACAGGTTACTATCAGTGGTAAGTCAGTTTCTTATATTTAGCCGCCCATGTATAAAATACGGTCTGCTTTACATGGTCAGCCTGGGTACATACATATATAAAAATACCTCATACCTACCAAATCTTGTTCTGAGGTGAGATGCATGAGTTAGTAACTTCTTAAAACTAAGGTGTTAATATCAGAGATGCTAACAGACAGTGGAATTTTCAAAAGTGCCTAAATCTCTTTGACTTTCCCATTGACTTGTTTGGTAGGTATAAGGACTTGTGCTCCTAAGACACTTATGAATATCCCATCCAGAACCCTTCTGGTAGCATGGTCTATCTGTGTCACTATATTATCCAGCAGAGCTTTTGCCTAATTAAAAGGCAGCACAAAGAATGTTATAATTTTTCTGTGTATAAATAGATAATAGACTTGATCCTCTTCTCACTTACCCAAGGTTTACACTGGTGTAATTTCACTCGTTTCAATAGTTACTCCTGATTTACACCAATGAAGCACGATCAGAATCAGGCCCAAAATATAGACGGGGCTCTTTTGAAATCATGATCTACGTATGCCTTCTAAGCCATCAAGGATTAAACTGATTGTCTTCTGTTTGTCTTATGATGATTGCAGTGTGCAAGCATGAAAGGTTACTCAGTTAAACAGCTGTTCTGTCCTACTCTGCTCTGTGGTCTTGATTTGCTTTAGAACAGCTTTAATACAGCTACTTATTGCCTTATGTCTTAGTACAGTTTGAGGAGAGCTTGACCAGAATTCAGTTGGACGATACAGTAAAAACTATCCCCAAAGTTTTCTTGCCTTGCCTTCAAACCAAAACCATCTGGAGTCCTGGATGGTTTAGCAGTTGCAGCAGGGAAGCCTGACATTAATCAGCTCTGTCCTCACTTGACCCTGCCAATGTTGAACGAGTTCACTATGGAGATTGGAAAAGACATGAAAACAAAAACAAAACAATAAAAAGTGCTCCTATAGCATTCCCACTCTCCAGCTTGTTGGCATTTCTCTTGCCTTAAAAGTGAAATTATTAATGTCATTATTGTAGTAGCATCCAGAAACCCAACCAGCTTAGGGCCTCATTGGGCCAGGCACTGAACAAGCATATAGTAAGACGGTCCCTACCCCCAAAAGCTTAACTCAAAGGCCACAATCCAGCACATGTGTAACTTGAAGCTTATTAGTAGTCACGCTGACATCTATACTTGTTTTGGGGTTTATAAGACAAGACATCCAAGGTGGGTGAAATAAACAAGGAGTGTGTGGGGAGAGGAGGACAAGATAACAATAATAAAAGCATGTTTAGCATGGACTAGCTAGTACATTGTAATGTTCTTCATCCTACAAATTGTATTACTCAGGCTTGTCTACATTACCTGTTGGATTGACGGGCAGCGATCGATCCAGCGGGGGTCGATTTATCGTGTCTAGTCTAGACATGATGAATCGACTGCCGAGCGCTCTCCCGTTGACTCCACTACTCCACCAGGGCAAGAGGCACAGGCGGAGTCAACGGGGGAGCGGCAGCAGTCAACTCACTGCAGTGAAGACACTGCGGTAAGTAGATCTAAGTACGTCAGCTTCAGCTACGTTATTCACATAGCTGAAGTTGCATAACTTAGATCGATCCCCCCCAGTGTAGATCAGGCCTTTGGTGATTCCTTGGGGCCTGACCCTGCATGCTGATCAGTGGGAGCTGAACTGCTCATTACCATGGCAATGGGTCTAATTTGTTTTGCTTTTATTTCCACCACAGGTCCGAGTTGAGCTGTGCAATTTTCTGGTTAAAATCAAACACTTGTATTTTCCATCTTGAACTGTGGGTTCCTTTTCCAGGGAAACTTGCCAGATGTACAATCTGGGCTGCAAAAGCCTTAAAAGAGGAAGAGAATGGAAGCTGCAGAAAGTAGCAAAGTAGGAAGGAACAACCTCAAACATGCAAGCTGCCCAATTCCATTGTGGTGTTAGTGGTTGAAGTTTCATCAGCTAAAGCCAAGTTTTACACATGCTTACAATAGGCACCTCGTAGCTCCAAAATATTTAGAAATCTTCAAAAATTCACTAGTGGGCACTGTTAGTATACAGGCCTGTTTGTTAGCTTGCGATAGAATTTTGGGTTTCACCAGAGACTTCCTTTCTCCCACCCCAGCTCCTCCTCCACCAGTGAAGATTTGTGAATATGGCAAAGGAATTTAGATTTCAAAGTAAAGTCCTGACCCCATCACATAAGACCTCTTTTGGTCTGACTCGCAGACTGGAATTGGAATTTTTGTTCCTGAATTAAGGGCTTGGCTACACTTGTGAGTTAGAGCGCATTAAAGCAGCCCCGGGCTCCCTAGCTCACTACCCGTCTACACTGGCAAGGCACGTAGAGCGCTCTGACACCGCAGCTAGAGCGCTCCTGGTACTCCACCTCAGTGAGTGGAATAACGTTTGCTGTACCTTGGCTACAACAAACAGGCATCAGTGTGAACGAGGTCTTGCATTACTGCACTCTGATCGGTCTCCGGAAACGTCCCATAATCCCCTCAAGTCAAGTGGCCACTCTTGTCATTGTTTTTGAATCGCTGCAGGAATGCGGATATGCCCTTTCAAAGCTCCGTTTCTGACAGCTGGCTGCTTATCTGCTCCAAGACAAAGCAACCATTACTGTGGAATGCTGTGTGTGAAAAAGAGAGGCGGGACGGGGGGTTGTCTGCTGTCTGACCTTACAAGACAGCATGCTGACATGCTCTCAGCCCCCCAAAACCCCACTCTCTCCCCCCCCACGTACACACAACACACTCCCTGTCACACTCCACCCCACCTACTCCCCCTTTGATAAGCATGTTGCAGTCACTTGCATGCTGGGATAGCTGCCCATAATGCACCGCTCCCAATGCCACTACAAGTGCCGCAAATGTGGCCACCCCAGTGCGCTTGAAGCTGTCAGTGTGGACAGACTGCAACACTTTCCCTACTACGCTCTCCAAAGGCTGGTTTAACTCAAAATGCTCTACATCTGCAAGTGTAGCCGTGCCCTAAGTTAATGGCAAAACTTCCAGTGACTTTAATGGGACAAAGATTTGGCTCATTTTTTTAAATTACTTATAAACAAGAAAGCATTACTGAGCAATTATTAAAAAAATAAATCTGATGCTAGCCCTCTCTCCCACCAGCAGCATCTGCTCCAAACCATGCTATGAAATTCCAATCTGGATGTCTCTAATGTTCAGGGGAAGGAAGAAAAGTTTGCCATACACATTTCATGCAGCAACAGAGGCTAAATTCTGTCTTTTGAATGAATTTGAAGTTTGATTGAATAGTTTGCACAGCTCTAGTCTACATAGAATGTCCTTTCTCTCCGGATTCTCTGTGCTATAGAGTTCTCTGCATTGTAGGGTTCTCTTATCGCTTTGGGGGATTTCTATACTAATTAAGGGTTCTGTCTTCCAGGGTTTTCTTACCTACAACAGTGAAGATCGTCTTTGACTCATCTTGTATCCTATAATATTAGATGAAAAATGAGATGATGAACCAGACTGTCAGTGATTGACTGCCACAAGCAGAGGAACTACCTCCTTGAAGCACAGTATATGAAAGTTCATTTTCATTCCCCTGCACCATGAACTAATATATTTGGGAAGGAGGACATACTACATGAAGCAACTGTTTTCTCTTGAACCTCTGTCCTTGGTACTGGAGGACACAATGGTGAGTACAATTCAGTGTTGGTTTGGTCTGCGGAATGCTTACCCATCCAATAAATCTCACCTACATACACTACCCCTATATAGTATTTCAGATATGGCCAGAAGAAGGAGCAAGGGCAGTGGTGAGAAATGGAAGAATGAAGTAAACTGAGTAGGAATCTTTCCCCCCTATAGGGGGATGATCTCATTAGACCTCTCTTTTTGATTTAAAAAAAGCCACTTCTACTAATTCCCTGCCATCCTACCCTAGACACTCAAAAAGTCAAGCAGAAATTGCAAACATTGTTACTCTTCTGTCCAGTGAATAATGGAAGGATGGTTTAGTGTTTGCATCCCAAGACCATGGACCAGGAGATCTAGGTCCTTTTCACAACTCTGTCATTGGGCTCCTGAGGGATCTTGAACAGGTTACTTAATCTCAGGTTTCCCCATCTGTATCTGAGGATAATATTATTTACCTATCTTACTGTAATTTTGGAAGACTTTATTTTTGTATTGTTTGTGAAGCACTTTGAGTTCATCAGACAGAAGGTGTCATGGTAGTACAAAGTATTTATCACTGAGCAGGTGTGTTTCTAGTGGGATCCCACAAGGATCAGTTCTTGGCCTTATGCCATTTAATGTTTTTATCAATGTCCTGGAAGAAAACACCAAATCATCACTGATACATTTTGCAGATGACACAAAGATTGAGGAAGTGGTAAATAATGAAGAGGACAGGTACTGGTACCCAGTTATTTGGTTTGCTTGGTATGATGGGCACAAGCAAACAAAATGTGCCTTTTAATATGCCCAGATGTAAAGTTATACATCTAAGAATAAAGAATGTAAGCCATACTTACAGGATAGGGGATTCTATCCTGGGAAGCAGGGAAGTAGTGGGGGCAAAAGATGTATCTGGCTTCAAGACTAAGCTTGATAAGTTTATGGAGGGGATGGTATGATGAGATTGATCTTCGATTATTATCAGGTAAATATGTCCAATGGTCTGTGATGGGATGTTAGTTGGGGTGGGATCTGAGTTACTACAGAGAATTCTTTCCTGGGTGCTGGCTGGTGAGTCTTGCCGACATGCTCAGGATTTAGCTGATCACCATATTTGGGGTCGGGAAGGAATTTTCCTCCAGGGTGTAGATTGGCAGAGGCCCTGGAGGTTTTTGGCCTTCCTTTGCAGTGTGGGGCACGGGTCACTTGCTGGAGGATTCTCTGCACCTTGAGGTCTTTAAACCAGTATTTGAGTACTTCAATAACTCAGGCATAGGTTAGGGATTTGTTACAGGAGTGGGTGGGTGAGATTCTGTGGCCTGCGTTGTGCAGGAGGTCAGACTAGATTATCATAATGGTCCCTTCCGACCTTAAAGTCTATGAGTCTATGTGTCTGAAAAAGATTTGGGGGTCATGGTGCATGAAAAACATGAGTTCCCAGTGTGATGCCATGGCTGAAAGGACTAATGCTCTCCTTGGATGTATGAACGGGAATTTTGAGTAGGAATAGAGAGGTTATATTAGCTCTGTATTAAGCATTGGTGTGGCCACTCCTGGAATACTGTGTCCAGTTCTGATGCCCTCAATTCAAGAAGGCTGTTGATAAATTGGAGAGGGTTCAGAGAAAAGCCACGAGAATGATTAAAGGATTGGAAACATGCCTTATAGCAATATATTCAAGGAGCTCAATCTGTTTAGCTTCACTAGAAATGGTTAAGGGATGATTTGATCACAGTTTGTATACCTATATGGGGAACAAACATTTGCTAATGGGCTCTTAAGTCTAGCAGGCAAACATATAACAAGATCCAGTGACTGAAAATTGAAGTTAAACAAATTCAGACTGAAAGTAAGGCACATATTTTTAACAGCGAGGTTAATTAACCATAGAAAAAAATTACCAAGGATAGTGATGTATTCTCCATCATTACACATTTTAAAATCAAGATTGGATGTTTTTCTAAATGATATTCTCTAGTTCAAACAGACATTATTTTGGGGAAGTTCTATGACCTATGTTATGCAGGGTGTCAGACTAGATTATCACAGTGGTCTTTTCTGGCCTTAGAATCTGTGAATCATCACAGCCAGTGTAAGGTAAGAATTTTAAATGTTCAGCTCAGGTGATATGAGAGTGGAAAAGAACTCTGGTGCCCAATGGAAGGTAAATTATAGCTCTCCAGGTACATTTTCTGCATCATAGAGGCCGACTGAATATGCATTAATTTTAATCAAGTGTAGTTCTACAAATCTCACTTTAATAAAGTTCTCAAAATGTTACAGAAAAACCTTTCCTCAGGTGTATTTCAGCAAGTTTCCCATAACCTTACCACAGACAAGTGTAGAAGGTATAAAACAGCGAATTGTGCCTAAAGCTACAGTTCCTCTTTTTTAAAATGTGTCTTTGAAACAAAATATCAGGTAAACGAGATTTCTCCATAATCTGCATCATACTAGCAAAATGGAGGTTCTACCTACATACAAATGCTGCATGATCATAACTCTCTGTGAGTCTTAGCAATTAAGTAGCCCTCTGTTAAACTGCAGTTTCCACAATAGTTAAACTCATTTTAATCATTGTTCACTTGGATAAGGCCTGTTTTTTCTCATGACTTGATGTCTTATCAAAATCTACCCATGCTTTAAATGTTGCATATTGGATGACTTCCCTGGACTTCTGATTCCAAATGTTGGTAGTGATTTAAGTGATGTTATGCAGCCTGCTAACTGCATACTAAAGTAAGCAGTGATGGGAACTGTAGTTTGGACTCAGCATTTCGCCTCCAAAAGATGGGATATCATGTAGGAGTCAGGTTAATTTACTAATGGGTAGATTTTTCACAAGTGCCTAATGGAGCTAGGCACCCACTCCCATCAAGGAGATTATCTGGTGAGACTAAGTAATAACATGGAAGGCTATTTTAATGTATTTTGTGCCTCATGTTTGGTCTGGCAGTGCTGGTAGTTTAACATAAAGGAATATTCTGTGTAATATTGCCAGTCACCTATAAGACTCAACTGATGAGCCGTCACATAGTATTAGAATTTAGAGGTTGGAGTTTACATCAACTGCACAGAAAAGTGATAGGTGGAGATCGCTGGAAAGTTGGGTGAAAGAGATGGCTGGTGTAGACACAGTCTGCCCTAATTGGCATGTGGTTATTGATCAGACTGAAGGAGAATTGAGGGAAGGAGTAGCATATTGGAGACAATGCCTGTCCCCCATATGTACAGTTTAGCAGTTCTCCACTTAGATTCCCCCTGGTCTTGTAGTGGAGCGCAGGAGAGAGGCTAGCAGAGAAGCTCCTGGGGAGACAAAGAGGGGAGAATCCCATATAGACAGCACACCCAGTGGGCAGAGAGCGGGGCTGAACACCAAACTGGTGCGTTTTTTCCTCTTTACAGTCAACAGGGTGGAAAGTTAGTTTTTCAGGAGACAACTTGAAATCACGTGGTTTGTTACTCATTTCAATGAGTAGTTTAAAGGGGAGAGGTGCAGAGTCCACTCATTTAGACAGATAGGAGGTTGGAGAGGTTTAGATATCCTGGTGATGAGCACAATTTGAAAATAGATATAGCTTTCCAGGTAGTTATAATTGATACTGAGCGGGTAGTTGCATTTGTTCCAGAGATGAGTGATGGATCTGACTGACTCAGAGATGTGAAGGATTTTAATGTTTTTATAATGAAACGGAAGGTGAGATCTTGATGAGCGTGCACATGGCAGACAGCATTGACTTTGAAATGTAGGGAAGCGCTGAGTCACTTTGCGTTGAGCCATAACCCGTCATAGAAAATATTTTCCAACCTCTTGGTCAAGGTGATAAAGCCTTTACGGAGATAACTAGGGAGAGGTAGTGCCATTTCGTGGAAATACGTCACATTCAACAAAAATTTGGTTAGAAACAAAAATGGAAGAAAAATTTTGGTTTTCCCATTCAGAACGTCTGTTTCATTTTTTAATTTTAGAGAATAAAATATAAAAAATTGTATAAGTCAAAATTGGAACAAAATGTTTTGATCTTATCAAACGAAATGTTTCGATCCACCCCAAACGAAGTTTTTAACAGAATTTATGTTTACAGGAAACTACTACGTTGTTTTTTCTTTTTGGAATGAAAGACATTTCAAAGTTGTGAAACTTCCCCCCAAAAATGAAAAATCCGGTTCCGCACAGCTCTACTCCAGATCTCCTGGTGGCTGAGATGCTTCCCAAGCAGCCTGGGTACCTGCTCCCTGGAGAGCACGGAGCAGTTTGCATGCTAGCACTGTGGAGTAACTGTGCTGATGGGCCAAACCAGCTTGATCTGAGCACCCCATCCCCCTGTTCTGAAACCCCAATAACAGTGCTGTGCTATCACAATTTTAGAAGTGCAAGAATTACTTAAAGAGAATCAGTTTCTCTTCCAATCACTCTCATTCCTTCCACCTTAAAGAAAAACACGGGCCTTTGTCTACATTGGGAATTCTGCACCGGTTACAGCTGGCATAGCTGCAATGGTGCTAGTCCAGGGGTGGCCAAACTTTTTGGCCCGAAGGCCACATTGGGATTGCGAAACTGTATGGAGGGCCGGGTGGGGAAGGCTGTGCCTCCCCAAACAGCCTGGCCCCTGCCCCCTATCTGCCCCCTCCCACTTCCTGCTCCCTGACTGCCCCCCTCAGAACCTCTGACCCATTCAACGCCCCCTGCTCCTTGTCCCCTGACCGCCCCCTCTCAGGCCTCCCGTCCCTAATCCCCCCGGAACCCAACCCCCTATCCAACCTCCCCTGTTCCCCATCCCCTGACCTCCCCCCTCCAGAACCTCTGCCCCATCCAACTGCACCCTGCTCCCTGTCACCTGACTGCTCCCCGGAACCCACAGCCCCTTATCCATCCCCCCATCCCCTTAACATGCCGCTCAGAGCAGCAGGACTGGCAGCTGTGTCGCCCGGCCAGAGCCAGCAACGCCGCTTGCAGTCCTGCTGCCCAGAGCACTGTTGGCGTGGCAAGCTGAGGCTGCGGGGGAAGAGGAACAGCAGGGGGAGGGCCAGGGGCTAGCCTCCCCGGCCAGGAGCTCAGGGGCCAGGCAGGACGGTCCCACAGGCCAGATGTGGCCCACAGGTCGTAGTTTGCCCACCTTGTGCTAGTCCCTAACGTAGACAGGTAAAGCTGTTATAAGACATGATATGCACCAGTGCAATTTATCCTGGTCTCAAGGCAGGATGAATTGCACTGGTACTTATCGCAGTTTATCGCAGTTTAGCCTGTCTGCTATACAGGTTTGCACTAATGAAGCTACATCAAAGGTTGAAATCCCCTGTCTAACTGAGACATTTGATTCTATTGTCACTGCTACTAACTCCCACACTTCCACTGGCAAAGGATGGAACAGCACATGTGACTTCACCACTGACCCATCCCTAGAATGGTCTGTGCCTCTTCTCTTTCTGCAAAGCCCTTCTCATACCCAGCAGTGAGAGATTAATTTTCTGAGACCAGCTTATTCAGGAAAGGATGGAATAACTAATTCCCCCAATCTGCTTTGTCCAAATGTTCACCACAGACCATAAAAATCAACTTGGCTCTCTGTTCTCTTGCATAGTCCTTCGCCGTATGTGAAGACCTGAACATTTCCAGAGGCGCTGAGCGCCTACAGCTCCCATCGGCTTCAGGTGGAATTGAAGCGCTCAGCATCTCTGACAATCAGGGCCTCTAGGAGCATTCCGGTGCATTGCTGCTGCAGGGCATCATATTTGGGCAATTTCTTTGGACACAGGTTAAGATATCAGAAACCACCAAATAAAGTTTCTCCCCTTCCCATCCCCTCTTTCCCCTCCCACTCCCCCTTGCTGCCTGGGCTGCTGGATTTCCAGGAGGGGGAGGGGAATTGCTCGCATGCACATCAGTGAGCTCTACCCAAGTGGGATGCATTGTCCCCTTTAAGAAGAAGCTAGAGGTCCACAAGGAAGGGGGACTGCTAAAAATATCATCCTATGCTGTGGGAGTAATTGACAAGCATGCTGCGCCTTGGAGCAGGCGGAGTGGTTGAGTCCCTGCTGCTGCTACTGCCTCAGTCACTGCAGTGAATGTGCTGCAGTCACCCCACCCCCAGTCTTTTCAGGCTGCCCATGCTGCAGCCGGATCCAGCAGGCATGCTCACCTTCTTCCTAGTGTCTGGTGGCTCCATCTGGCTGTTTATGGGTAAGTGCTTCTCTAGCTCTCGCCATTCCTCCTTGGCATTGCCTTTTCAATCCCTTTCTTGGTATTTACTACTGTTCCCTCCCCCAGTTCTGTATTATTTTTCATCCTCTCCTTTTTAATAGAATCAGAATTAGGCTGCATGAATGTTACGTCAGCAGAGGGGTTGCTGCTCCGGTCCAGCAAGAGAGAAATGACAGCTCCGGACCTTTACAAATTAGGCCCTTTATGCAATGACCTCTGTGCATTTGTCTTTACTCTGTTTCGGCTACTCAGCACATTCATTTCTTCTCTCTACCCTTCCCCCTCCCACAGCAGTACCGTAAGGTTATTTCAGATACCTTTAGAGAGAAAAGAGGCAGAGAGAAACATGCCGTTAAAAGCTGCGATGGTTTAATCCATAGATGAATATTTAATATTCTGCTGCGTACACATAATCTGAAAACTGCAGTGAAATATTAATGCAGCTTGATAAAGTAATTATAGCTGTGGGCTCTATTGAAAAGATTACATAATTCCTCTCCTCTGATCTCGCTGACTTATTCAACTAAGTCCATCCTATGTAATTTTGTTCAGATAAGGCTTTTTCTCCGTATTATGTGTGTATGTGTCATGGAGGTGGGTACATATCTATATAGGTAGATATCTAGAGAGAATGTATGCCATATTGCTTTGTTTGAATGAGCGATGACTTAAAGAGTGTTTGATCAGGACAGAAGAATTACTGCATTCGTGTAATAGGTGTTCGTCTCTTTGGTACTTAAAGGCTCGGTTTTAAATGGTTGTAATCTGCTGCATAGATTCAATATTGAGTACTTCAAATGTTGGGGTGCGAGGGGTGGGGTGGGGAAGAAGATTCTTCTAAGAAAAGGTAACTTCTAATATTTGTGCTTTATTTTTCTTACTAATAATATACTTTTCTCTAGACAAATACAAGTCATCCATAAGGAAGAAATGCAAAGAGGGAATGGTTTTAAAATGTAGCCTCTCTCTGCAGCATTGGGTTAGATGTTCAAGCAAAAGGCACCAGAGCGGCATAGCGTGCAGTAGTTGTTAGTGCTCATATTTACTCTGCTTCTATGGTTTCATTTTAGGAAAGGGAATATTTTAATGCCGAAACAAGTGAGTGCCTAATATCACTAGCCTAAATTTTGCTCTCATATATATATATTGGCTACTGCCATTTTAATTAGTGAGTTTGCATCTGCTTATACCAGGGCCCTTAACCTGCTCCCATTGAAGTCAATGGCAAAACTGGCCCAGTGCTGAATTTGGCCCAGTGGAAATTGCATTTGCGTATCCGAAGGCAGAATTTGGCACGGTGGCTTCAGGTAAATATATAAGGCCATGCTAGGGCTGCACTTGTTTCCTAGGCCCAAAGACTGCCCTGAGTTACACTCCTGAATTCACTGGCGTAGAACAAAATTTGGCCTGTGCGGTGAAAGCACATGCTATGCAAGCATCTCCACCCTGTTCTCCGCATCATCTCATGTATTGATCAGAAACTGGGGGTTGTGCTCCACTGGTTTGGGTATTTATTTTGCTCAGTGCAGGCTCGTGTCCAAATGCATTTCACTTGTGAGCCGTTGGATTTGAGCCTGTGTCCCTGGAGGCAAAAGGCTGCTGCCTGACTCACTATGCCTTGTAATCCCCGGCCTATTTTACTTTACCATGTGTAGGTTGATTTTTATCCAACATTTTGACCTCAAATGAG
>NC_048305.1:13644340-13831364 GCF_013100865.1 Trachemys scripta elegans | reverse complement strand
GCCTGGGCATGTTCTGAGCCACAGGTATGACTCATATGCTTAATTAGTTGGCCACTTCAGGTCTTGCATTTCTGGGCAGCGCCCCCCACACCGAGCCTGGGTCTGAACAAAGGAACCAAACAAAGACGCAAGAAGCCCCCTCCCTAGCAATGGCTCCGGTTAGTCTGTACAAGCCATTCCTATGAATAGGGCTGTGACTTTAGTTAGCACAATGGCCGGGAGGGGAGGCCACACAGGACAAACAGAAAGGAGATGGGAAAAAGGAATGCAGCAGGGGGAGAGCTGTAACAGACACACTTTAACATACTCCTATTCAACATTTAACTATGGAACTGTTAGTGCACCGTAGCAGGGTCCTCATGGCTAGTTAGTATGTGATCGGTTAGTGCACTATAGATTCATACCATGGCTTGCCAGGCACTAACTAGGGTTGCCAACTTGGTAATATTTAAAAACTGGACATTCCAGCTGGAGTGTCGGAACTTCCCCTGCACCACCTCTTCTCCCCCACCCCCCAAGGCACCACCTCTGCCTCTTCCCCCAAAGCTCCACTCCCATCCATTCCTCTTCTCCCCCCTGCCCCCCATCGCTTGCTGCTTTCCCCCCCTGCCCAAGTCAAGAGGGACTTCCTGCCATGCTGGGGCTGGGAGCTGTAGCTGCCCAACACAGGTATGGGGTGGCCCTGGCTGATGAGGGGCTGGCATGTGTTATGACTCAGTGCTTCCCCACCTCCGCCGCCTGCAATAATCTGACTTTGGGTGTCCGGTCAGTAGTGTCGAAAACCTGGCACCTGGCCACCCTAGCACTAACTTTCCATGTAAACAAGCCCTGTGTCAGCTTGTTGAAACTTGTGGCTAGTATCATCTAAGGATAAAAGGGACCAGCTCCCAGAAGTAAATGAGACCTGGGATTGTGCTGGTGGTCTTTTTATTTATGGGAAGAGATGAGAAATGAAGTCTTTGCGCACTGAAGTCCTCAATTGGGAAACTCTCTCTACCCCTTGTCTCCATGCAGGGAAAGTGGAAAGGATTTAGAAGCAAGTGGACTCCTGAGGGTGGATTCAAGCAGGTCTACAAAATTATTAGTTGTATGGTGGGAGTCCTGAACACTGCACTAGATCTAGTTAAATGTCTGGTATGAGACCGTGACAGGTGGGACATGTAATGTGCCTCCCAGCTATCAATAAATAAAGTTGCAGCCTGCATCTTAAAATCCATCTGTGTGTGTGATGTTCATTTGCCTGCATGTCCTGATCAAAACTACTTTGTCAATAGAGAGTGAATGTGTTTTTACAAATTGTTAAAAAGCAGTGGAAGCTCTGAGTTTCAAAGATTACTTACAACACTTTATTTTGGGGATTTAAAAAAAAAACACATTAAGTAGTGAAATATGAGGAGAAAAAATCAGTTATAAGGTAATAGTGTTTGACACATTCTTGTACAAAAGCTGTGACTACAGTATTTCAAGTAATGATGCTAAAATAAACTGTGGCCCTATAGTATATCGTGAAGATTTTTTAAATTTTGGTTGAAGGCCTGTTTTTTTTCAGTAGTTACACTTGATTTTCTTCAAAGATTACTTTCTATAACTAGTACATTGATGTAATGTTTCATCATACTTTGAACTGAAAAATACATGCATCGCTTATTGCGATCACAAAAATGTCTATCACTGTAATATTTCTGTGTGGAAAGAACATGTTTACAATAGAACCTGTAATAAAAGGGCTTTGCTTAAGATTTGATATGCAGCAATTCACCATTGGAACTTTAAATCATGCGAATAAGCCCTTTGATAGATGCTTTAGTTTTAGATAGCTTATTAAGCAAGCAGTAACTTTTGCAACTTTCATAGCATTAGGAATCTGAAACTGTAATAAAGTTCACATACAAACCATCCATGACCTTTCTTTTTTATGGGATAGAATCCATATCCACTGTGTTTCTGAAGCTGAGTACTAAGCCAAGAAATTTCTCAAAAAAGCTACTGTAAATTCCAAAGCCTACACTCATACTTCATTTGCATATGTGGCAGAAATAGCATCCCCTGTCACTGGAAACTTAGGAACACATGTTTTCAAATGTTCAAGCTGGTGAGAGTTTTACACTTCTCTGTGTATTGTATGCTGCATGGGTTCAATGCTAACTAATCGCACACCTGTTTTGGATAGTAAATTAAATGCTGAATAGCTCTAGTGTTTTTTGCCTTAGCATGTGGTCTACTCTATCAGCACAAATATTTTTGTGACTAAAGAGAGTTTTTGCAGTGAGAGGTTTAAACAACTGTATCTCATGATTAGTATTTTCATGTGAGGTCCAATCTTTAAAGTAATTTTTTTTTTAATGTTTTAGGGGTAGTATGTTTTAATTTGGTGGCTGAAAAATATATTAGCTGCTGCAAACAGCACATTGTTCTTCTAGCTTCACAGATGCATACATATGTATGTTTAATGAAGATAATTGAAGAAATGCTTACTACCTCGAGTTACTACTAGAAATAGAGTTTAATTCTTTAGTAAAAATAACTCATGGTGATAATCTGCTGCCTTTCTGGTGGTGGTCTGTGCTGACAAGCATTTGACTAAAGGCGCAGTCCCAGTAAGCAGGTCTCTTGCTTTCAGTGCTGGCAAGGATTGGGAGTGTCTTGGAGCCAGTGCCCTAGAAATGGGAGGAGAAGGCAATGCCTCAAAATGCAACACTTCCAGTTTGATGAAGGAGAATCATTCAGATGTTTCAAAGGGAGTACATTATTTGGATTCTGTCCTGACTCTTTGTTACTAGCATGCTATGTGATTTCTGAGCATCTTCCTCAACTTCTCTGTGCCTCTTCTGTAAAATAAGTATACCCAACTTTACAGTGGTGATGTAAGACCTTGGATGCAAGGCACTGTTATTTGGTGTCTTCTACTTACTGTACAGAGCTATATGCGTTTATGCTTCTATATAAATGCTGAACATGCAGAGGTTATGACTAACAAACCACATCGGGATCTTGCCCATGGAAGTACTTAAGTGTTAGTTGCAAACCAGTTTTATTGTGTCCGCTGCTCAGAGTAGGTTGGCTCTGCAGACCTACTTTTTCCCTGAACTGTTTCCTATTCTATTTTTTTGTTCAAAAATATGTTTAGCATTGCTAAATATGTTAAAATTATTATGCAATAATAATGTTGGCAAATATTGGGAAAATTAGATACGCCTAACATCCGAATTGCATATAAGTGATATTTTCTTTTTGTTTGCAGGACTTAAATACTATCTATTCTTATCTTCATGGAATGGACATATTGTCACATCTCAGGGAACATCAGCTAAGGTAAAGGATTGGGGGGGATAGCATAGTCCAGTACAAATTATATCCTATTTAACTTTCTGTTGCAAATGCTCTAATAATATGTGTATTCCAATTATCTTGGCACATATGAAATAAGAGGCAAACAAGACAAAGCACAAAATATGCATCAGAAGTACCTCTGTTCTTATACTGTTGCTATGGTTAATTCCAGTGTGTAGGAGTGATTTAAACACTCAGAGAATATGTTGTGTGTTATCTATTTAGATAATGAAAATTTCATTTAAGTTTGAAGTTATGGTTCAAGAAGCAAAGCCAAATTTCTAGTCTTTCATATGACTTCCCCTGATTCTTAAAGAAAGTGATATTGCTGAAAGATTAATAGATTAAAAACATTTTTAGAGTTTAAAATCTAAATTAAAATGTCATTTTTCTCAGAATTATGTCTTCAAGTGCTCGCTATGAAAGATACAAGGGCAACCAAGTTCTTTTTTGGTAAGTACATTTAAGCCACAATCATCACCCTCATAGTGGAGAAATCTAGTGCTTGCTTGCATGTCAAATTATATGTGTCATCACAGATCCTAACGAGTGCCCCCTCCTGATCACCGACTAGGATTGTTGTGAGGGAAATCCAAGCCTCTGTGCTCTGGATTTCCAGGGTGTTACAAGTTCCTGGTGCTTGAACAGAGTCTAGCCATTGCCCAATCTCAGGGTCCCTAGTGCACTCTCTCAGGGTGCAGAATTTATATCTGCACCTTGAGTGTTGGAACCCCTCTGGGTGCAGCACTGACCTTCAGACTCCTTGTTAATTAAATACACCCTTCTCCCAGAACTTCACCCCAAAATGTGTGAAGCTTTTTTAGATTTACAGTGTTAACTCACTCAGGGGCATGCAGTAGTTGTGAAGCAGTCAACACAATACATACACAAGTTGCCAAGGCTAACATCTTTGTTTTTTTATCCTTAATCACGTAAAGCACAGGAGAATACAGATCATACAAAACTGTAAATGTCTCTCACTTCCTAGCTTGTCCTTCCCTTGTGAGACCTTGGAGGTTCAGGAAGGTAGGCAGGCAGAGTCCTCTATCCCCTTGCCTACCCTGCCCTGCAGCAACCAATCTCATCTTACTCTGGTGCAAAATGGCTCACTCTCCCTCCCTTTATAGACTCCTGCTGGGGTCACCTGCTTCTTTTGTTCTGCCTCCTGGTAACTTTCCTTTACTTCCAATCCCCACCTCCATCAGACAAGAGGAGGAAATATCTTTTACCAAGTAGAGCTATCCCATAGACTCAAGGTGTGTTTCACTTTGAAAAGACCATTGTTGAGTGCTTATCATTCACCATTGTCTCTAGCCTAGCAGATATCTGGCACAGCCCTGCTAACTCATGGATGATCCAGCTACATACAGGCTTTCCATGATAGTAACTTCATGTTACAATTTCATAAAATCATCCATAATTCAGAAGTGGTACAGAATAAACCAACAAATTGTCATATGTACACTTTGTCTTACTGTTATTGTAAATACAAAATACTGCAACATTTAAGGTTGACAAAAGTAATTAAAAGTCTATTTGAGAGAGAAGGTGGGTGAGGTAATATCTTTTATTGGACCAACTTCTTTTGGTGAGAGACAAGCTTTCGAGCTTACACAGAGCTCTTCTTCAGGTGATCTTGGAAAAAAAGTTCAAAAACTGCAAACTCGTAAACTTTGAAGTGAAGGACATTGGGGAACTGAGGGACAACATCTAAGAGAGGTACTGTCTGCAAAAGATTGGATCCTCTCTCTAGGACAGGGCATGCTAGGAAACTGTTCAGAGACAATAGGAAATCTGTATTAGAAAAGAGAAACTAACTAATATAGAAATGTAAAGCCTGAGATTGCATCTTTGTTTATTTTCTATATAACTTGTATGTATTTCTTTTCCATACCATTTCATCTTCGAATCTTATGATTTTTCTATTAAATAAACGTTGTGTTTATTTTTACCACAAGCAGGTCTCTGGTGTGCAAACTTTGTGGAGTGGGTCCCTCCAAAGTGAACTGATAATAGGGGACAGGTTTCATTCGTTTGGGGGAGATGAAAGGAAAAAGTCTGAATGTGTGGTGGTGAAGAACTCGGGGAGATGGATTTGGAGGGTACTTGGGACAGGTTGAAGTCACCCTGCAAGGAGTAACTAGGCTGGTGGAAGGTTGAGACCTTTACCATAGAATATCAGGGTTGGAAGGGACCTCAGGAGGTCATCTAGTCCAACCCCCTGCTCAAAGCAGGACCAATCCTCAACTAAATCATCCCAGCCAGGGCTTTGTCAAGCCTGTCCTTAAAAACCTCTCAGGAAGGAGATTCTACCACCTCCCTAGGTAACCCATTGCAGGGCTTCATCACTCTCCTAGTGAAAAAGTTTTTCCTAATATCCAACCTAGACCTCCCCCACTGCAACTTGAGACCATTGCTCCTTGTTGTCATCTGCCACCACTGAGAAGAAGCCGAGCTCCATCCTCTTTGGAACCTCCTTTCAGGTAGTTGAAAGAAGCTATCAAATCCCCCCTCATTCTTCTCTTCTGCAGACTAAATAATCCCAGTTCCCTCAGCCTCTCCTCATAAATCATGTGCTCTGGCCCCGTAATCATTTTTGTTGCCCTCCATTGGATTCTTTCCAATTTTTCCACATCGTTCTTGTAGTGTGGGGCCCAAAACTGGACATACTACTCCAGATGAGGCCTCACCAGTGCCAAATAGAGGGGAATGATCACGTCCCTCGATTTGCTGGCAATGCTCCTACTTATACAGCCCAAAATGCCGTTAGCCTTCTTGGCAACAGGGGCACACTGTTGACTCATATCCAGCTTCTCGTCCACTGTAACACCTAGGTCCTTTTCTGCAGAACTGCTGCCTAGCCACTCGGTCCCTAGTCTGTAGCAGTGCATGGGATTCTTCGTTCCTAAGTGCAGGACTCTGCACTTGTCCTTGTTGAACCTCATCAGATTTCTTTTGGCTCAATCCTCCAATTTGTTTGTCACTCTGAACCCTATCCCGACCTTACAGCGTATCTACCACTCCTCCCAGTTTAGTGTCACCTAGCAAACTTGCTGAGGGTGCAGTCCACGCCAGTAGGCTGGCTACTGGTGGCAGAGCTCCGAGCCACCATAGCAATATAGTATTAAGACACGCAAAGTTACAAGCAAGTTGGTGATAGAATGCCTTTCTGGTCTCAGTGATTCCCAAAGCATCACAGTTTGAAAGCTTGTCTTATTGGACCAATTTCTGCTGGTGAAAGAAAGATATTACCTAACCCACCTTGTCTCTCTAATATCCTGGGATCAATACAGCTACAACAACACTGCAAATAAGTATATTAGTAACTCTGAAAATTAAGTGGTTGTACAAATATATTGGTTGAGATTTTCAGAAGTTCCTACAGAATTGGACCACATAGCTCACATTAAAAGTGTGTGCATGCACATGTGCCTCAAATATATTTTTCAAATGTATATAGATAACACATGAAGAAAAACTGACATGCTCATGGGCATGGTATTGGTGATGCAGTAGATGGCATCCTTCCCTTGGAGTTGGTACTGACCAGTTCCTCTTCATGTTGTGAGGGGTCTTGATCCTGGGGGAAGCGCTCTAGCACTGGGAACTTAAACATTAGATCTGACTGCTATTGGTATTTAAAAATCCTGTGGCACTTTAGAAATAGCTAGGTATGTTAGTTTTAGTGTATTTGCTAAACTCCTGTTTGGACCATTAAATAGTTTATCTAATTTCATCCCATAGTTTGTTGTGGGATATATATATATATTTTTTCTCACATCCTGTCCTAAACTTATTGTGCACTATTAAAATGCTAAAAAATTTTAGTACAGGGTGAAATCATTCTTGTATATGTAGTTTGTAACATGCTTTGGGATGAAAATGTTTTAAATACAAGTTAATATTTTATTTTTGAATATTCTTTTTTAAATTGGCTCAAAATATTCTAAGATTTAAGGTAAAAGTTAATTTCAGTTTAAAATTCTGTACAGGCCATTTCATTTCAATATAAATGAATACTCATAAAATGTTAATTTGTGGCAGTGTATCAGCAATGCTCTTGGACTTCAATCTGCAGTCTAAATCTTCAGTATGGTAAAAAGCTTCAGTACCAGAGTGATAACTTATATAACATATTTTATATTGCTTTCAAATAGATGACAATATCAGTTATTTTGATTTTCTTTCCTATAGTTCAGACACTATTGCCAGATGTTGGTATATTCTTCTTTCTGGATCTGTCCTTATGAAGGACTCCATGTTTTTACCACCATGCAGGTATGTACAAGTTAATTTAACTGCTTAAAGGGACATAATCAACATATACTTCCTTGCATATGTTAAAAAGACTGCCTTAATTTTTTCACTTTCAGTAACTTAAAAATAGAATTTAGTTTTCATTATTTTCAAATTTCTCTCAGATTAAACATTGAAGATCAATTGTAGCTTTCAATTTACCAGGCTCCCGTTTTAGTTTTCAGTGTGTTAGAGTTCACATAGCAAACACTGCATCAGAGGTACTCTTAATTAAAAATGGCTCCTGTTGACTATATTTGAAATTTAGGGAAAAGTTTGTTTTTGTTTTGGTCTCTTTAATAAAATCTAAATTTTGGACTATATGAGTTGACGTTGTCCTTTTTCTCTTCACAAATGTGACTGCGTAATAGTCTATTCCATGTGATTTGGGATTATAGTCAATAGCAATATGTGATTTTTTTTTTTTATATGAAGTAAAAGAGGATTGGTGTCAGTCTCAGTGAAAACATGACAAAAATCTTACTACATTTCAAATTTGGAGCACAATGAACATTAGGTGACCTGTTTAAACTGGAGCATAACAGCTGATTTAGGGTTAGGGTTAAACTGGCTGCCCTGTGATATTCTGCTTGACCTTGTATATCATTCTGAATTAGGGTGAACAGATGTCCCGTTTTTAAAGAGACAATCCCGTTTTTTGGGACTTTTTCTTATATAGGCGCCTATTACCCCCCACCCCTGTCCCTTTTTTTCACAGTTGCTATCTGGTAACCCTATTCTGAATTTTTACTTCACTGTGTTATGAAGCCATACCTGGCATATTTGGGTTCATGATACATCTTCAGGAATTGTAGTTGAAAAGCATCAGATTTCCAGTCTGGAGGAGGAGGTAGAATTTAAGATTAATGGCTTCTGTATGAAGAAGCAACTTGACTGTGTCTGATGCTCTGTATGGAAGTTGTTAATTTCCTTGTATGTTTGGAATCTGTGTGTCGGGTGTGGAGAAAAGGGTGAAAACTTGTCCTACTAATATAGTGAAACAATAGTAGTGTAAATCATAGAATCATAGAATATCAGAGTTGGAAGGGACATCAAGAGGTCATCTAGTCCAACCCCCTGCCCAAAGCAGGACCAATTCCCAGCTAAATCATCCCAGCAATATAGCCTATGTCAGCATGAAGGCCATGCTGATACAAATTTGTGTCAAAGTATGTCCATTGGCGCCATATCTTTTATAATTTCAAAAAGAGGTCTTATTGAAGCAAATGAGAAATCCTTGAGATTTTGCTCCCCTTCAGAGATAGTACTGTTTATTTTGTGGCTGCCGATGCCCACAAACAGGAAAGACATTAGATCCTGATGCCTCAAACTGTTAAGCATTGAAGTCAAACCTAAAGTTTTGCATTGTTTTGGTTTTGAGTGCAGTTATGTAACAAAAAAAAAATCTACATTTGTAAGTTGAACTTTCATGACAGAGAGTGCTCTACAGTACTTGTATGAGGTGAATTGAAAAATACTGTTTCTTTTGTTTAGCATTTTACAGTGCAATTATTTGTAATAAAAATAATATAAAGTGAGCAGTGTACACTATTTAATACATTTCAATTGGTATTCTATTGTTTAACAATGCGATTAAAACTGCGATTAATCTCGATTAATTGTTAATCACATGCGTTAACTGCAATTAATCGACAGCCCTAATTATTTTTCTTATTCTATTACTCAGATGTTTGCTTTTCTTTATGTAAATTCTCTGTCAAAATAGTGTTTTGACACTATCTAGTTTATCAGTAATGCAAATTAGTTTTGGGATGGGACTCTCAGGAGTTTGAAATTGATTGAATACTTCATCAGTCATTCAAGGATAAAATTGACATAACCGATATATAGAAAAAGTTACAGGACACATAATTTCTTCAGAATGAGGTGCCTGGGAGAACCAGTTTAAATAGATTGTTGTTCATCATCCTCATTGTAGGACAGAGCTGATTAACTACAGTGCCTCCTGATGCTGTATCTTGCCAGTTTTTTCCATTATGTCAACAGTTAATTTTTTTTTTTTTACACCAGAGAGAGCATATTAAGTGACTGCTCTTTAGCTTTTTAGAAACCAAATCTTAGCACTTGCCCTCAGACTGTGGAAACAAGTTTTTAACAAGGAGAAGGTGAACTTGGTGCATTTTAACTGGATTATCTTAATATATATAGCTAAAAATTAGCAAAGCCTATGTGTACTACTATATATATTTTTCCTGTCTATGTAATTTATGTGTATACAAGTGAACCATTAATTAATACATATACTGCTGCCCTTCTCGTGGAGCCATTGAAAAGGAATGTATCCCCCAGAGGATTCTACTTGCTATGTCTCCTGCCTCCTATGACAGCTTGGTGGTGAAGGTGGCCTTTGCTAGCATTAATTGCTGAGCTTTGGTGCTGGGTATTTTTGGTGAAATGGTTTGCCAGCTCACAACTGCAACCAGTCAACTTGTGGTTTGCTACCATTTGATTTCTCTTTTATAAGAGAAATGCCAGGAGTTTAAAAGTTAGTCCACAAAGGTGTAGACCTGGCTTGACAACCAGTCTGGGCAGCCTTTGATGTCAGTGAGATGATGGGAAGTGATGTTGCCTCAAAAATGAATCTGCTGCAGGCTCAAGGCCTTAGGTTGCAAGCTGTTTGGGGAAGGGAGCGGGAGCTTCGGTAACAGAGTACAGTATTTATTACAGTGGAACCCGGATTTGATATGGGCTTCTGGAGAATAGGTTATTGTGCTGTGACCTCTGCTTTTTGTGTTGAGTAGTATTGTTTGTCACCTCATGTTCCCATCTGTTTGTATCTGCCTGTTGTCTCTTGTCTTCTATTTAGATAAGTTTTTTGTGGGGCATGGGACGTGATCCATGCAGGAGCACCTGGGTGCTACTGCAAGAAAAATAATAAATAATGGGTGCCACTTTAATGCTAATAAGTTATTCTCTTTTCTCACCAATGCAGACTAGTAAGTTATTAAACTGAGATCCAGACAAGCAGCAGCAATGAATGAGAGTACTGGAAATTTTGGTACCATTGTGCATGCGTGCACGCACATACTATATTTACATCTGTGCACTCAAATTTTATGGTAAAATTACAGGACTGAAATGTTTTTGAGCTTAGTATCTAACTAAAGGCAGGAAATTAAACTCTCAACCATTCTGGAGTGAAGTTCAGCAATGCCTGAAGTTTGTCACAATTGGATATGTGCATAAAGCCTAGATAAAGACTGCATTGAAATGGTGTGTTTACCTGAATTTAAGGAGTGAATGATTTAAGTGACTTATGTAAAAAAAATAAATTGCAAGTCTTCCATAAATTGTTAATGAGATTACAACTGCTTATGTGGTGGATAATGAGGGAAAGCGGCTGCCAGACTATAATAAGGGTAAGAATGTTCTGTTGTATGAAACTGTTTACAGTCTAAATCATGTGCTTCTTGGTGTTTTTTGGGTCTGCTTAGTTAGTGAGATCATCTGGGAAGAAAATGAACATTTTTTCCTTTTGGCTAATGAGATAACGTGTATGATATACAAAAGGCTTGAAGGAAAAAAAATACTTGGAGCTCAACCACCACAATTAAATTAACAACAGTATTTTTATTATTTAAGTATGAGAATGAAAAGCTTCAGAGAATTTGGGCTCTTCTATAATCACATAAAACATTACAATTACGTCTCGCTCTTCTAAGGAGAATGTAAAACTTTTCTATGAAAAGAAAAAAATGGGTGCAAAAGAATTGAAGTATTTCTACGCGCAGTCAGGTGGCACTAAAAGAAATTAAATTGCTATTAGAAACACTGTGTGCTTGGCCTGGCCTGCAAAAGATATTTGCTAAGAAAGGAAAAGTTTAATGTACAAACTTTAGTCAGGCACAGCACTCTGATCTTAATTTAGCATTTTAGAGCAAATTTTCTCATTAACTATGTACTCTAGATCAGTGGTTCTCAACGAGGTGTGCGCGCATCCATAGGGGTACTCAGAGGTCTTCCAGGGGACGCATTAACTCATCTAGATACACCTCTACCAAATTTGTGTTCTATCGTGTCGCGTTATATCAAGGTAGCGGTGTATTTGCCTAGTTTTACAACAGGCTACATGAAAAGCACTCGTGAAGTTAGTAGAGACTAAAATTTCATACAGTGACTTATTTATACTGCTCTATATACTATACACTGCAATGTAAGTACAGTGTTTATAATCCAATTGATTTATTTTATAATTATATGGTAAAAATGGGAAAGTAAGCAATTTTTCAGTAATAGTGTGCTGTGACACGTTTCTATTTTTATGTCTGATTTTGTAAGCAAGTAGTTATTAAGTAAGGTGAAAGTTGGGGTATGCAAGACAAATCACACTCCTGAAAGGGGTACAGTAGTTTGGAATGGTTGAGAGACACTGCTCTAGATACATTTAAAGAGTCACATTGCACTCATATTTGTGATTAAGAGATCATGTGTGATTATGATGGACTACTTAGGCACTGAGATTTTCAAATCCTCTTTACTGAGTAAGTGTGTGTTTGGAATATACAGAATATAAGTATATTAATATATTGCTATGTGTACTGTTTACATTGTCATACCTGTTAGATAATAAAAAACGCATTGTTTTACGCACTAGATTTTTGAGACCTGTGTGAGTCTAGAGAAAACTGTATTGTGACAGAAGGTAAAGATTTCATGCTAACTTGCATATTTTAGTATGGGTATTTATTTAAAGAAGCTCTGTTTCTTTGTACTTTTTTAGTGTTCTAAATCTTGATTGTTTATAAACACCTCAGCTCTTCACTTCAGATGATGTTACATCTTTTTCTTTTTTTTTTTTTAAATTATTTTTTTTAAAAAAAGGCTTGGCTAAGATAGAATGCCAATAATATTTGAACAAAGAAAGAATGAAAGATATAAATCATCAGAAATGACAAGAAGACTACAGAAGTATGAGTAACAATGAACCATGTCTAAGCCAAAAGATTTCAGATTTTATAATGAAATAGTCAACTTGGTGCTCCCTTTCCTTTGACAATACAAGTGCGTATCCCCAACTCCAAACCAACAGACTAAAATCCTTATGCTCAGATTGCACACTGTGAGAGCTTCAATGTGAATGAGAGATTAACCATTTATGAATATTGTGCCCTATAGTAGTGTGGTACATTTCAGGTTCCTTTTTGTCATTTGAGGACATGTTTTCTCTCTATATATGCCATACAGTGAAGTTGCACATTTTAGAATGGTCACTATTTAACTTTTCTTGTGAAGCAGTGCCTTGGATAATTTTGTTTTCTTGATCTTTATAGAATCTATACAGTCTACTCAGGTCTCTGCCATCCCTTACTTTGCCTTGTAGGTTAATACTTGGTGTACCCCAGTCCCTGAGTTCCTTTGAAGCGTACCTCTGTAGTGTCCAGCTCCTGTCACTGGACACTAACAGTAATTACAGGGAAACCCTGCGATAACGCGAATTCGGATGTAACACGGTCCTAAGGTGGCTCCGGCTGCCCCAAGCAAAAAAAAAAAAGGGGGGGGGCCCCCGGAGCACCGCCGAAGCGCAAAAAGAAAAAAACTGCCAGAGCGCCGCCGAAGCGCTCCAGGGGCAGTGGTCAACTGGGGCCCCCCCGCGCCTCCCAGACGGTGTCCCCAGCAGAAGGTGGGGAGGGGGCAGGGGAAGCCCCCAGCGCTCCAACCCATCCCCGGCAGAAGCGCAGGGGGTGGCAGGGGAAGCCCGAGCACTGGGACTCCCCCCCCACTGCGGCCCCGGGAGGCAGCCTCACAGCTTGTGGGGGTTGTGAGGGGCACTCACTCCCCACTGCGGCCTCAGGCTGTGACGGGGGACAGGGCATCTCCGGTCTTGGGGCCGCAGTGGGGGGTGGGGAGGACATAAAGTAGCAAACGGGTTGAGGAGCTGCAGTGGGGGGGGTGGAATGGGGGGACCCTCAGTGGCACCCCATTGAAGGAGCAGAAAGGGGTGGGTGGGGAGAAGCCTGTAGCCCTGGAGCTCTCTGTCCCCAGCATGCGCGGGGCCGCGGTTTCTCTCCAAGCTGGAGAGAAGCTGTGGCCCTGCGCCTGCCGGGGACAGAGAACAACAGGGCTGCGGGCGCCGGTGCTCACTGACCCCGGCAGGCTCGGGGTCGCAGCTTCTCTCCTCTGCTGGGCACTAGGGGCACTAGGCGGTGCACATCAATGCACCGCCTTGGGGAACTACTGACGGGCTTGAAACCCCGCCATACTGCGTCCCCGTATTTAGCACGATGTAATTTTTTGGACACCAAACATCACAGTATAGCGGGATTTCACTGTACCAGGTTTGCTATTCCAAAAGGAATAGTATACACACTGCTTGATTGGTACAACTCAGGATCAGGCCCTTAATAACATTACAGCACGGAAATATATTTACAGTGAATCAATCATAAGTTTATTATCAAGGGTTACATTTTAAATAAGTGTATAAATTTGAATAAAAATTTAAATAAATGTATAAATTTGAATAAAAATGAGTGGAAACATGGTTACACATATAAAACAAAATATAAAACACAACCCCAGGTCTATACTTAATGTTTACTTTTCCTATTTATTAAAGTAGATTTTCTCCCAAGGATACAGTCTCTGACAGAGCTGCTGATTTTCAGTAACCAGATCACAGGTTTTCCCATGCCCTTCAAGGGGTTTCCTCAGTAAGTAGATGATCAAATGTCTGTCTTGTCTCCAGTTATAGTCCAGTAAACGTTTGATATGTCCTTTGTTTGTTTTCCAGTGTCCTACCCCCCCATGTTGACTTCACATCCTCATGTTGACTTGGAATGCAAATGTAGCTCCCGTTGTTTTGATTTACAATGCTTAATTTACATCAGAGGTCGGTATAGACACATAGCCATGCTTTGTCTGGCAGAAAGCCTATTATAATCAATACATATATTTTACAATGATATTTATGACCAGCCTGACACCAACTTTCATTAGATACCTTACAGTACTCTATTTATAGATAAATACCATGAAAGAGATGTGTTACGTGTCAGGCCTGATGGGAGTTGCTGACACAGAGTAGTGAACTTTTTGTCTGTTGGCAACGGTGGGCCTCTTTCACACTGATGGTGACTGGAAGTTAAATAAACAAATATTTTACATGCCTCCCCAAACAGCCTGGCCTCTGCCCCCTCTCAATTCCTGCCCCCTGACTGCCCCCTCAGAACCCCCAACTCATCCACCCCCCCCGTCCCCTGACAGTCCCCCTGGGACTCCCACCCCCTATCCAACTGCCCTCTGCTCCTCGTCCTCTGATCATCTCCCACGGCCCCTAACTGCCCCCTGGGATCCCACCCCCTTATACAACCCCCCACTCTCTGTCCCCTGACTGCCCTCCCAACCCTATCCACATCCCCACACCCGACAGACCGCCCCAGGACTCCCACTCCCAACCCTCTCTGTTCCCCAACCCCTCACCGCCCCCCCAGAACCTCCGCCCCATCCAACCGCCCCCTCCTCCCTGACTGCCCCCCAGGACCTCCCACTCTGTTACCCAATCCCCCCACTCCCTGCCCCCTTACCAGCAGCAGGAGCTCGCAGCTGCGACACCCAGCCAGAGCTAGCTGCGCTCCTCACGCTGCCCAGTGGGAGCGGTGGGCCAGAGTGCAGCCTGCGTGGCTGTGGGGGAGAGGCCGGGGATTAGGCTCCCCGGCCGGGAGATCAGGGGCTTGGCAGGACGGGTCTGCGGGCTGTAGTTTGCCCACGTCTGGTGTTGAGAGTCTGAGCAATAGGTTTGGAGCCACTTAAGCCTGTGTGTGAATGACTTGAAGGCCGTGGGCTTTCTCTATAGATTTTGAGAATTGATTAAGTTGAGGTACCTTGGCCCCTGCATGGGAAAGCAAACCTTCCTTCCTCCCTTTATTCCCCTCCGCTTCATTCAGTGGCAACTACACAAAAGTATTATTGCATATTGCTAGGGTATGGAGTTTTGTTTAATTTGCCTCTTCCCCAGCTTTTCAAGTGGAGAGTAAGCTCTAAGCTATCTTGTATTGGGGAGTAATATTGGAGAAAGGTAATACTTCATAAAAGGCTTGGAAAGGATGTTTGTATTTGCAATTATCATTGACGATGCAACACCAAACAAGGCTATATTTTGGGGGAGGGGTTGCGAGGGAGGCAGCATGGGCTTGTACTGCATCCAGGGAGCTATTAAAAATAATACTGATCAGACTTCAGTTATTTTCATAGTACATCATTGTACAGCTAGAATAGCTGAGTCTAGTTGAAGAGAACACGGTTTATTAAATTCAGAAAAGCTGCTTGGTCTTAATGTACAATATGAACATCTCCTAGATTTAAAAAAATCCGTCAAATTATTAATCCATTGGGTCCTGTATTTCTGACCCAAATAGCTTTGTTTGGGATTGTAAAATATAAAAGCAGTAGCTGCTCTGTATTAAAATATTCTGGTGGGAGGAGTTGCAGAGGTGGTATGGGGAAGGAGTAAGAGGAGAGAAAGCTATTGTTAGCTGTGAGTAATGAAAATTTTTCCAATTCTTGCTTAGAGAATTACTGTAGACTGAAAACAAATGTTGTACAACGTATATAACTGCTTTTTAACTATCTTTCAAGACAGCTCTTTTCCTAATACTCTACTCAAAAGAAATTGCAAATGCAGGAATAAACCTCTTCAGGGGTAAACTTCTGTCTCCTTTATAGACTAAGACAGAGAGAGAGAAACAAGGCATCAGCACTAAATTGGACAGACACTAGGTGTAGCAGTTAACTGTCATCTAACTTTTATTTTCAATTATTAGGCATGTGTCACGGGGTGCAGCCCTCATTGCCAGACTGGTGCCACTCCTGGTTATTCTGGGGATTAGCTCAATGCAAACACCCATGTCTGTGGTCTGCACCCCATCACTCTGTCTCTGCTCCCGCCTCTGGCTCCTTTCTCAGCTCCCAGAACCTCAGCGCCCTCTTTGCGACTTAGTCCTCTGAATATCCCCTTCCTGGGGGGTGCGTGTCACCATCCTGTTGTCCAGCCACTTCCCCAAGGGACAGTGGGGGGACCCAGCCCTGCCTTCTACTCCGGGCCCCAGCCCAGGGACCCTGTAAATAGAAGTTTCCTGCTGCTCCTCTGTAATGTCCATCAGTGATGCTGTATTTCCCTGGGCCACTTCTTTCATCCTACCACCTTCTTTGCCCTCACCTCAGGGCACTCATCTGCTCAGTTTCAGGAGCCAGCCATTGCTTTGTGCAGTGTACTTGCAGTTCTCTCAGTCCTCCACGGACACAGTCCTTACTTCCTGGGCTCCCAGCAGCAACTGACTCTACTCTGCTAGTGCCCTGCACCTCTCTTTTATGTGAGCCTACTGGGACTGGATTGGTTGCACCCTGCAGCTCCTCCTAATTGGCTGTGCTTCCCAGAGCTTCTCTGGGCTGCTTGGAGGTTTCTTCTCCATTGATCCTTTTTGGGCAAGACATGGTTAACCCCTTTTATGCCTGTGTGGGGGAGCCATATCTAAATATTTGTTTTTATTTGCAGCTACTATGGAAGGAAATCTAATTTGCCTCTGGAAATCTGAATCTATTATTTATTTTCTCTAATGAATTATGTGGAAAAGAGGGTTTGGAGTACATAATGGAAAATATGGTCATTATGAATGACATCTCTTGAAAAATAAAATGTTTTATACATGTGAGAATCTTTGAAATGGAAGTTGTTGATCCTCCTGAGTTTAAAAAAAATAAATCCAAATGTTCCTATTCTTTAAAAAAGGCATTACTTGTAGATTTGTTTATAAGATGCACTTACCTATTAAACATTCACTGCTATTCTAAGTTTTTGGGGATATCAGGGAGATTCTGTTAAATCATAGTTGAGAAAAGTGATTGTCTTTGCAAACTAAGTCTGAAAGGGCAAATGCATTGCTGTAGATATGCTGAATGTTGGCTGGAATGTGTGTTATGCATTAGACACATTCTTGATCTCTCAGGGTATGCACAATGTGCCCAGCCATTTGATGGTGTCATCGTCAGCAGGGTGGAGAGCCGGTAGACCACTGTCAAAATAAATCAGTGGGCACTGGTTAAGGATACGCGACATAGTCTGAAGTTGAATGCCGCTATATGATAGGGTCATTAGAAAAACCCCATTTAAAGAGATTGGCTGCACAATTGCCCGGTCCTGTTCGAAACTGGTTCAGAGATGACGACAGGTGCCTTGGCATATCAAAACCTGGTGGACAGACGGTGGGTCAGTGATGAGAGAATGATTAACTACTGTCGTCACTGACCACTCGTTGCACCAATTAGATTCCACTGTCAAGTCCTGTGGTAGCATAAATTACTATAAAAGGCATCTCAAAGACAGGTGAGCTGGCGAGTGATTGAAGAGGTCTGTGTATAAAGGTAGGTTGCTGTTTTCATGGATCACTGATACTGTTCAACGTGTACATCAACGACCTGCCAACTACACTCTTGTGCAAGTTTATCTATGCCAATGACATCTGCTGCAGCTACTAAGCTTAGTCCTTCTCAGAAATTGACGAGGTCTTGATAATGTAGCTCCTGGCAGACTATTGGAGATGATGGCGCTTGCAGCCGAGCTTTTCTAAGACAGTTTTTAGTGTATTTCGTCTGTATAATTCAAGCGTAAGCCATGAGTTTTCTCCAATGACCAGCGTCTGCAGCATGATCCAAAACCGAGTTTACCTCCGTTGCACATTGAATAGGTCATTAATGTACCATAATCACTTGAAAATGGCAGCCAACATCAGCACTTGGAACAACCTGCTCAGAAAACTGGCTGGTTCAACCTGGGGTGCGAGCACATGGATGCTTAGAACATCAGCCCTTGCCCTCTGCTATTCATTCTTGATGAGGAGGATGGGACATAAGTGTTTCCCAAGCAAGAACAAAGACAAGCTATGACTTCTGAAAACAATATTTTAAAAACTAATTTCCATTCCTCTGTCCTGGGACAAGATACTCAGTGGTTTGAGAAATGTGATGTGCTGTATTCAGCTTTCTGATAAACATTGCTGATGGGGAAGGAGTGATTAAAATTTTGCATGTTGGGGAAATTTTTACCAAAAAAAAATCTGTTGCAGTAAGCCTACGTTTTTCTCTTTGTGGCTGTAAACTGGCTTCTTTATGTCTCGCTGTTCTTTCTAAATCATACTGCACATGAGATTGGTGATGCTTTTACATAGATTAAGGAAAGTAATCAAGATAGTTATTGAATGTGTTTTTTAAAAATGACTATTTTAATAAAAAACACTAAAATTTCTTAGGTTACAGATGGGCCAGAAAAAAATATTACTTCTGCTGGTGTCTGTGAGATTTAACTTCCTAATACTATGCTTGCTTCTTTAAAAAACTTGTTTTTTTTTCAGATTACACAAATTTAAATGATAATAAACTGTCTTTAAAATGGGGTTTAATTATGTTCAAAGCTTATATTGAGAAGGCGTTTTGAAGGCTGCTGCTATTTACGAGATACTTCTATAGGAAAGATTCTCTATATTTTTATAAAAGCTGTAAGCCACTTTAAAAAATGGGTGGGTTATATTAGGGTCCCATACTACTTGAGCGTGCTTTTTGGACATTGGGGTTGAAAATCAAGTACTTTAAAATGTCTAAGGTTCCTGCAAACACTTAAGTACATGCTTAACTTTACTGCCACGTGTTGTACTGTTGAAATCAACTGGGCTACTCATGCTAGTAAAATTAATCATATGATTAAGTGTTGTGGCTCTATCAAATTTATATTAAAACTTACTTGAAATGTGATGCTATTTTTGAGAAAATATGGCTGACAAATTCAGGCCCCATGCTGGATATCAGCAGGATTTGATCAGTCCAATAACTTTTTTTAGCCATTTCAGAGTGTAACTATATGCAATCCATAAAATTATAAAGCAATATTTAGTGTTCTGTAGACTTCAAATTAATTTTCTTGTGATTCCTTGTAAAGTTAAAAGAAGAACAGGAGTACTTGTGGCACCTTAGAGACTAACAAATTTATTAGAGCATAAGCTTTCGTGGACTACAGCCCACTTCTTCGGATGCATATATATGGAAGAAGTGGGCTGTAGTCCACGAAAGCTTATGCTCTAATAAATTTGTTAGTCTCTAAGGTGCCACAAGTACTCCTGTTCTTCTTTTTGCGGATACAGACTAACACGGCTGCTACTCTGAAACTTGTAAAGTTAGGGAACATTTGCATATCCACATTATTTAGCATCTTCAGGATATGTGGAATGTAGGCCTAATTTATAAAGGCCAGGGTATCCATATACTAATGTACCTTTCTGGTGTTAAAGAACAACACAAGAATTCCTGGAGTAAAGCATAATGTGTTTTTATTATTTCACTTCTGAATTAAATAAAGCTGAAATAAGCAGTTAAAAATCCTATTTTTGTATGGACAGATGGAGTGGAAAACTTACATTGCTTCTCCTTACATTTGGATCCTCACTAATGTTTTAATCAGAAACCAGTTTCAGGTACTTGGACCAAAAAGACACACAATTTTATTCTTGATGATGTTTTTATTTTGGTTGTGGTAAGGTAAATGAACTGATTTTGTTTTGTTTGTTTTTAAAGGGTGTTTCTGGACCTCGTATAATTAGCGAAGCACTGATAACTCACATTTTCTTTTCATGGTGAATGTTAGCTTACAAACTGTTAATTAAAAACAGCAGTGAATCAGGAAGGGAAAAAAAAGTCTACTGCAAATGAGGTGTTTTACAAACAAAAGCCAATGAAAAGAAAAGACTTCTTTTAATATGTAGAAGGCATTTATCTTGCAACAGTGTTGCAGACCAGTGACTTGATCTCAGTTAATAATATAGATGTTATGTCTCGATATCAAGCAACAGGTGCACATACTACAATAATTGAAAAGCTGCAGTCTAGCTTAGAGAACTGACTTTTCTGGGCTTCAGCCATCAAGAAACTAGTAGATTCCTAATATCTAGTTTACGACTTTGTACTCCAATGAATAAGCTTTTTTAGTTATCTAAATATTTAATCAAAGCTCACTGTGTTTTTTTCAGGAAAACTGTTCAAATCCTCCTTTGGGCAAACATTAGCCATAAAGGTCTTGATAAACCAATACATTATTATGGTTGAATTGTCTGACCACAAATACTAACCAATAATTGGATAATAATGTTGTAATTCTTACCTAAGCCTTTCATAGTTCTGTAAATAAAATAAAGAACGCAAACAATGAAATTTCCAATAGGTATTTATAGCTATGAAATCTGTTTCTTATACACTCCATTTTTTAACATTTATCTTGACATTTCTTTTTAGTGAGGTTAAAATTGGCAACTGGATTATTTTCATTCTTGTTTCTCTCTGTAAGCCTTAAAGAAGATGTAACATGCTGTACCAAAATGAGGGTTTCCTGTTTAAATTATCAGCTGATGCTTTCTTTGCTTTCATTAGATTGTCTAGTCTTTAGTTTTGTTTCCCTAGAGGTGTTGCTTTATTAGACTTGCGTTTTGTCTGAATAATATATTTTTCCAGTTCTTCCATATTTCTATCCCTGTGTAATACTAAGAAGACTTAAAGAAACATGCTTTAATTTCATAGGGAAGTGTTTAGTGTGTAAGATGGCTATAATATGTTGTAAACCTCATTTCTGTTGCTGAAAAATACACTGATGTTCATCTGACATCTACATGAGGGTTAAAGGCTTTGTACTGATCTAGCTACCTGGTATCTCCTCAGTGCCTGTGACTTCATATGAGCACTTTATTACACTGAAACAATGGTCTTGTCAACCAACAGCAGGATACTAATGAGTGCGGGAGATACAATTTATAGGAGCTGGAACTATGGTACGGACTCCTAAAAGAGAGAAGAATCGCTATTTTCCTTCGCACTCTCAGAATTAAATGCACAACTTCTTTTTTCAGTTTAGTGCTCCCTCAGTTTCTTCATATGCATGGATACAATACATACCCATCACACAAGTAAGCAAAAAATCCTCAGGCATAATTTCTAGGTATTTCAGTGGGAGACGTTCTTGGTAGGGAGAGATTATCTCCATTTCCTGAGCAGCACTCGGATACTAAGATAAATGAGGGCATATAAGTATTTACATTGTAGTGATCTGTTTTTAATAAGAAAAACATGTTCTGAGTTTGGGGTAAGATTTTACTATTGGCCTTGTATGTACAGGCTCAATATGAAAAGGCTTTTATCTTGTCACAAAAATTGTCTTGCTCATTTGGAGTTTTTTATTTAGTAGCTTAAATTTTTATTTTATTGTTTGTTCTTTCCACTGCCACTAAATTTTTGTCTGTCTTTTCCATTCTCCAATCATTGTTCCTTTTGCCCTTACTCATGCCCAACTCTCTCTTAATTTGATTGAAGCTGAACTTAGTTTATCCTTGTTTTAAATATTACATACAAAACTGTAACTATCTTATTTAGTTTGCAGAGTCAGGTATTCATAAATTAGGAAATGTCAGTTTAAGGTTGCTTGTGCAATCTTAATTTTGCTCTGTTGAACATATGTAGTATAATAATTTTAATTATCTGATCATATACTGCACTTTTCCCTTCAATTCCTGCCTCATTCAGTGCACAGGATGGGTGGTGCTCAGAACTAACAGCTGTTCATTTAAATTTTCCTCATTCACTTTGTGGCCCCTGCCTTATTTACTGCACGCTTATCCAGAGCCTGCTATTAATGCGCAAATATTCATAACCATGTCATCTTTTGTAGGGTGCTCATTGTTGTAGTTTTTCTATGTGTCGTCAAACATTAGTGAAATTATTTTCACAATGAGATAAGTGTGTCATCTCCATTTTACAGTTGGGGAAGACAGACTTGTTAAAGGGTCATATGATAAAACTAGATCTTGGATCCTCCTAACTCCCAACCCTGTGCTTATTCCTTCAGCCCATACGGTCTTACTGCCAGCGGTGCTGAGCATTCATAGTTCCCATTGACTGACTGCAAATGCACTTGTCAGTGCTCCGCACATCTGCATATCAGGTTCCAGGATTCTTGAGCTGAGTACCCAGAAAACAAGGAACACCTAATTAGTGGCTACCTGTCAAAATTTTACTTTTGTGACTGCTCAGCATTACATAGGTAGGGATGGAATGGAGTTCTGTGACATTCAGCTGCTTTAAGCACGTGAATCCTTTTGATTCCTACAATCCTGGACTATATTAGCTGACCACAGGAGAAAATTGTTAGTGTGCTTGTGGGGAAAATGTGTAGCTTTGGCTACATGCTGGGTTGAGGAAGTGATTGGGGGAGCCTACCATAATAGTGCCCCCAAACTAGAGGGCCATGTACTGAGTCTCGTGAAGGGGGATTGCAAGGTGGGTCTTCCCATTCCACAGAGGCTGCCTGCTTCTGGGATTCTTGGTGTAGTGTGTGCTGCTACTGCATTGGTGGCAGTTTGGACCTGGCCCTTTAGAATGTCCGTGTCCAGTTGTTTTAGCATTCTCTCAGAGTTAGTAGATAACACAAGTGACAGAAGGAAAATGGTGATTTTTTCCAAAGGCTATACTCAGCTAAATGTGAACAGAGAATCACTGGACAAAGAAAAGGCACTTCTTTGTACCTAGGACTTTTTTCCCTACTGAATTTTAAAGGCCTGATACAAACAATGGCGATGTTGTATTTTCTCAAGAAAAGGTCACAAAAATCTTTTAAAGTAGATGTGTTAGGCAACCTACGAATAAGACCTTGCAAGTAGTTGTAGCTATAAACAACAATAATCATAAACCTTTACAATGTGTTATCAAATAAAAAACAATGTTTCATATTCCTTACAAAAATACAGGCCTAAAAACCTTAACTATGTCGTAAGTCTTACAAGCTAGAGTTAAAATGAAATACAGTGGAGTAGAGTTAGTTTAAGGAAAGCAAACAAATCTTAATAGAGGTCTAATTTATACATTAGTGACAGTCTGATTTTATGCACAACAGCAAGGTATATGAAAGTTGATGCTCAATATCTGGTCTCTTTTCACTGAGTACAGCAATCGGCATATGAATTTAGGATAGACCTGGCATGTAGCCCATTCTGTGTGCTGGATTTTTTCCCTTCTATGTTTGTCAATCTCATAACATGATCTCTGTGACTTAAGTCTGGTGGGAGGGATAGTTCAGTGGTTTTGAGCATTGGCCTGCTAAACCCAGGTTTGTGAGTTCAGTCCTTAAGGAGGCCATTTAGGGATCTGGGGCAAAAATCTATCTGGGGATTGGTCCTGCTTTGAGCAGGGGGTTGGACTAGATGATCTCTGAGGTCCCTTCCAACCATGATATTCTATGATTAAGTTGCATAAAAATATTGGAATTTAAGTTGAACAAAAAATATCCCTTTTGTAATTATGAAATTATAACAGGTGTGCTAAAAACACCTTGGCAAGTATAGTATTTTACTTTGTGTACATTGACAGCATTCACAATATACTCTGTATTTATCTAATAATAATGACACGTTTTTACATGAGTAGAGAGCCTTTAGGTTAGATATGCACTATACTCTGAGCTGCACAGTTTATATATATTAAAAAAAAAAAAAAAAGCAAGAGACTTGTGAGAACAGGTCCCAGCAGGGTAAGGAGACAGGGAACAAAACATTAGGCATTTAGCTGTAGCAAAATGAAAATTCTGAGGCTGCATGTGTCTATATATGAGAGAGTGTGTGCCAAATTCCATAATTATGAAATCATGGAATCCATAAGGCTTTAACTCAGATGCATAAGGCATATCTCAGAAATATAGTTTTTCTTTTTGAATTGTGGAAGGCAACATTCCATAAGAGCTTAAAAACTTTTTTTTAATTGTATACTGAGATTTTGGAGCACAGTTGTGCAGCAGAGGATGAATTGTGCAGCAAATTAAGCAGCCAGAGAATTGCAGAATATATGGGGCCCTGAGAATAGTATTTCTTTTACTCCCACAGCTAGCGTGCATGCTCGCGCGCTCATTCATTCTCTCTCTCAAAATCAATAAAATAAAGGTAGGACTGAGTGTAGGACCTAGGAAAGCAGGGAGAATTGCCTTTTTTAATTCAAGTAAGTGATGAACAACTGTTAATTTATGAAATGCAAATGAATACATTTTAGGAAACTTTATATTAAGATTTTTTTTATGAACAGCAAAAATGTTGAAAACATCATTTAATATTCTTCAGGTATAATCCTCTGGCTATCGCCAGATCAAGTAATTATAGTGCACTTGTTATTGTCTTGAAGACAATAACTAGCCAAGTGAATATTAGGGGACTCAGATTAGTTAGCCAATTAATCTTCAGGTGAAAGTTCTGCAGGCAGATGGGTAATGGGTTGAAGTTGTGCTGTGCAAATAGATCTACATCTATTCTTCCACCTGTGCCAATAAGACTTACAGGAGTTACTCTACCAGCACTAATGGATGTTACTGTTTGTAAATCTTCTCACAGGGTTGGGATGGAAAACAAGATCTCTCCCTAAGAGTAATTTCATCGCTTTATTTGGTGCCTACTCTAACTATTGTTTCCTCATGTTAATGCAGTACTATAAGCCAAAGAGGAATTATTATAGCTTTTAAGCATTTGTTGAAATTTGTAGGAGGTTCACTACATGTGCACAAGTCAGCAGAATGCTAATTGATATAGCACTGAAGCTAGCCATTTGTATTTCATTGAAATGTGTGCAGTAACTTATTAAAAAGAATGTTAAAATGATTATTTAAAAATATGATCTGGCAAAAAAGAAGTTTCTGTTAAAGCTGTTCTTTCATAATTCAATCAATAAAACAGTACATGTTATGGTCAGTCAACTAAACTTGACTTTATTGACTTGCAAAAGTGAGTCATTTGTTCTTCAGGGTTAGCAATGAGTTTTGTTGTCACTGGCGCATAGCCCATTAAGATTGAGTGGTCAATAATGGTACAATATTTTGATAGTGTAAAACCGACTGTGTAAGGAGCTTGATCTTTCTTACTGTCAGTATATACTTTGCGTTTATTAAAGTTTATTCTCACTTACGCAATTGCCAAATGTTGCGACATCAGTAAGGAGATGAATTTGTGAATGGTTGTGTATATTTATGTAAACAAAGTAGTATTTTGACAACATTGAAATTGTATTGATCATGTTCCCCTTGAACAATATTCTGGGTAAAATATAATTTACTCAGAACTTATTGTGTGTGTGTGTGTGTGTGTGTGTGTGTGTGTGTGTGTGTGTGTGTGTAAGAAAAGTATTTACCAGTCTTAAAAGAAAAGTGAAAAATGCTAAAACTGTTTGTTCAATAATGCACTGTACTGTATTGTACACCATACATAGCTTTACAGTGATGTTTTAAAAATATTGTCAACTTTTAATTTCAAATTGCATGGGATTGAAACTAATTGACTGAACTGTTTAAAGAAAGGTTTAACCTAAAGGAGTTTTATTTTAAATATTTTTGATAAGTAATCATTTTGAATGGTAACATTTTTAACTTTCATCTGTAACACTTCTTTGTATTCAGATTTCATCCGAAAGTTAAAAAAGATATTACACTATTGTGTATATGTGATAAATAGGTGCAGTGTCATAAAGGACAAAGTAGTCGCATACAGTGCAGCACCACTAAACCTCGCTGTATACTGAAGTGAAATAGGCAATCATTCTTGAAGGTGAATTAATTTAGTACCCTATAGCTAATGAAAGAACTTTCCCAATGTTTTAATTCTAGAAGAATTATATTGCAGGACCACAGGACACCTTGGATAGATACGTTAGACTTTGGTGCAGAAATAATAAAATGGAATTCCAACCAGTCCTGACCTAGAGATGAACTGCTTGAATTTCCTTATATTTTATAATCGCATGCATCATGCAAAGAGTGGGCAAACTAGTTATAAATATAAGAATCAACAGAATCATAAGAACGGCTATATTGGGTCAGACCAAAGGGTCCACTTAAACCAATATCCTGTCTTCTGACAGTGACCAATGCCAGATGCCCCAGAGGGAATGAACAGAACAGGTAATCATCATGTGATCCATTCCCTGTTGCTCATTCCCAACTTCTCGCAAACAGAGGCTAGGAACAAACAGGAGATTGTTTGAGACTATGATGTCTGGGTCATGCACTGTATGGAAGAAGCATGACAGAAGACACAAAATTTAGCCAGCAGCTGCTAGTGTGGATGTCCCACTCTGAAACTGACATATTTCAATATGGAAATCCTGCTCTAAAAGCTTCTTTGCTGTTACAGTACAAGCAGGGAACATTTTAGTCATTATCGTGATTACTGTGTGGCAGTTGTTCTATTTAAAGGCTATAGTTTCTAGAATACATTATCAAAATCCAGAATTTGACAGTTCAAATTGCAAAGCTCCTACTGGTCATAGTGCTTTATCATAATAACTGTTAGGATAGTTAACTTTGTTGCTTGGAAGGATCTGAGGTTTAGCTAAAATAGCTGCATGAAAGTGTCTTTATAGTTACACTGGTCTACAATTTTTGAGAAGTCGTCTGCTTCAGAGATAAAATGTGCTATTTATTATGTATTTTGATGTGCTGAATTCAAATATGACAATTAAAACAACTGATTCGCTATTGTTTCTAAGATATTTAAGTTTTTACATTTTATGTCTACGTATATTGTGTAGATAGTAGAGTTTTCATAAATTGTAAACCTAGGTCTTTTCATGTGTTTATGGTTGCTTTACATGATAATATTTCACCTGTCCTGTTTATGTAACGCTTTAAAAATCAGCAAAAGGGTTATATAAATAAAATTAAATGCAAACTTTAACATAAGAATTTGTGTTCTTTAATATGTGAAGCGTGCTGTATTCTGCATTGACTTCTGCAAGAGATGGTACAAGTGTAGATCCAATTGTCTGACTATCTTACTACTGGGATTTATCTCTAAATACTGTTCTCTTCAACCACTGTGGGTTGATCTTCTCCTACACACTGAAATGTCTTCAAAACAAATGCTGTTTTATGGTTTCAGAAAATAGCAGATATTGGTAAACACCTATAAAAATCATTGTGACATGTCCCCGTGTGCAGGGGACAAAGAGTGGGGATCTCTGATAAAATCGGGACTACTGACAATCCTAAAATAATAGACCTTCAGAATGACTTAAGGAATGTACTACAATGAGGAGGAGGAGTAATAAAAAAGCCTCGTTTGTCCTTGGCCTAGCCCCTCTAATTTGAGATCATATGTTTATAATATTAATTTCTCCCTTTTTTGCTAAATACACAAAAATGGCTTAGGCTATTGCACAAAATGTACAGTGCTGAACTCTGTAAATCATACAGTTCTAAGCTCTCTTTCTTGGCGGCATATCTGACTTTAACGTTGTTGATCTCTTCTCTGCCATCTCATCCCCATAGCATCCAAGGATTTTTTTTATCCTTCTGCCTTCTAACAAAACCTGAAGCGCATCAGGGAATAGAATACATATAAGTCGGAGTCTGCATCAAGTTATTACGTGCGCTAGAATCAACAGCTTGTTCAGTGTTTTAATAAAAACAGTTTTGGTTAACCCCCACCACAACAACTGCCACTGTCTCCGGAGAAGAAAATAACTACATGTCAAAATGGGGGGAAACAGACATAGGAGAGAACTCATTATAGTCTCATTGTAAGTCTGTAGTCTCAGCTGAGACTTCAGCTCTGACAGCAGAGAGCACAAAGAGCAGCACACCAAACCAGGACGCATTAATTCACTGAGTTATTGTGTTGATCCTCTTTCTAACCTTTTTTCTCTTTTAAATATTTGGCCAACTTAGATTTTTTTAAATTTTTTAAATAATCACATGCAAGCTCCTGTAATTTTGTCCCTTTCCTAATATAGGAAGTTTTGAAAGTTTTGGTAACACTTTCTGAAGACACTCATCTATATTAGAATTCTTAGAAAACAGCACTTTCCATTTATCGCTAATGGTTATTGGTGCTATTTTTATGAAATGGCCAGATTTTGAATGCTCTGAGGCTGTTTTTATATTACTTCGCCACTGTTGCATTTTGTGACCATATGCATGTCACTTAACCTGTATGGGCCTCAGTTTATGCACTTGTAAAATAGATACACTGTTTTACCTAGTAAAATGCCAAATGATAATGGTTAGGAAAGTGGCGTATATTGTTCACTTATTGAAAAACAAGTTGTGAAGCCTCTAATTTGTACATTTACTTAATAAAAATTATGAATATATGGAACCTTTGTATTCCTGTAAATGTCACACATCGTTCCCCTCTGTTTTGTTCTACACCTACATTTTATACTTTCTCCCTATTTATATTGTCAGCTTTTTATGGCAAAGGCTGTTCTTTTCTTTTGTCTTTTCTCTTCCTTTTTTTCTTTTCCTAAACAGCATCAACCCAATGGAGTTCTGTTCATGACTGGATTCTCTTGACTCTAGTATAATATAAATAATAATTTCACAAAAGTATCCTGCTTATATAAAGTACTTGGAGATGCTCTGATGGGAGGTGCTGTACAAATTCAAAGAATTATTAATGACAGTGTGAGAAAATTAAATTGTAGTCTCAAGTATAGTAGTTTCCATGACCTTTCTTTCTCCCCCCCACTCCCTTAAGTTATTGAATTATTCACCTTCTGTTAACTATTTTTACCCCCAAAATAGGTAAAATGTAATGGTTTTTTCCACTTTTTTTTCCAGTTTTGGCAAGCAGTCTGGAGGAAAAAGAGGATGCGAGTGTATTATATTGGAACCTTCTGAAATGATCGTGGTAAGAACAGACTTTTAAAAGTGTGCTTAATGCTTCTGTATATTTTAGCAACTGTTTTGTACCTGGTAACAGAAGGCTTTTTGTAAAGCTTCTTATAAAATTACATTAAAATTGGCCTGATTTCAATTATACTCAGTGCTACCTTTTCATGACAGCAACAGTTATGTAAATTTAACTAGATGGGTAATGATGATGATTAGGATTGTAATGTCAACCTTTCTAAAATGACTCATTTTTTTCTGTTTCACAGACCCACCAGTGCTAACTAATTGGGTACTCCTCAGTCAGCATTAGTCAGTCCTACTGTATATGTTCATATATTTTATCTCCCATTTTATTCCTTTTTCACTAGCTCTCCCAGACATGCTATCTCTGTTAGCTAAGGTACTCTTGTCCTTTGCGGTTCCACTTAATATGAAGATCTGTGGTGAAGTAGGGAGGCATGTCGGGAGCAGTGGTGGAGCCAGGTTTTGCAACTGGCCGGGGGGCAATTGGTCATTGGTCGACTGCAGAGTGAGCCCAACCTGCATTCATGCGACAGCAATAGCTCCTATCCTGCGGGGGTAGGCCTGGCTCCCCTCTCCAATTGTTGTGACATGACGGAGTCACTGGTGGGCCAAATTTGTGTGAATGGTGTTGCGACATGGTCGCACAGAATTGCAGAACCACGTAACTCTGTGCGCCATGTTGCAATGCCCAGAGTGGGTAGCTGGGCCCAGCCCTGTAGTACAGTAGCTGCCACAGCCAGGTGAGTGTGGGGAGGGCTCTCTTTCCACCCCGTGTGAAAATGCATGCAGTAAATCTCCTTTATTCGAATGAATAATATGCTTGAAAAGGCGCACACATACCCTTAAAGGACAATGGGTGTGTGTGGGGGGACAGTTTCACCCTTTGAACCCCCTCCCCACATTAGCTCCGCCACTGGTACTGAAGATTAGCCAGTTCTTGAAATTTGACTCTCTGATCTCAGATTTATTTTGCCTTTGCTGTTCCCGGCATACCTGCATGCTTTGGAAAAGCTAGGGAAAAGGATTATTAATACTGCCAAGTTCAGTTTGTGGATTGTGATTTAGGTCTTACCCACACTGACACACAAGTCCTATCAACAGCTGGAACATTGGAGCTGCTTTCCCAGAGTACATTCCCAACGTTATTGTCCTACTACACAGGGCCCTTCCAGAATGCTCTTGCATTGTACTGAGACCAGGCAGATCATCTTCAGGTTTGTCTCTCTATTATGCCGCTGTCAGGTGTGTAACAAAACTATTGTGGGACTATAACGTCTCTGCAGTGGCTGAAAGGCTCCTAATCGTTACCTCAGTCTAAGGCTTTGGCTACACTTGGCAATTCACAGCGCTGCCGCGGGGAGTAGCTTGCAGCGCTGCGAGTGAGCGTGCAGCGCTGCAGGCGCTGATTACACTGGCGCTGTACAGCGCTGCACTCGCTGCGCTTGGGGCGGGGGGGGAGGAGGAGGGTGTTTTCACACCCCTGAGCGCAGCAAGTTGCAGTGCTGTACAGCACCAGTGTAGCCAAGGCCTAGCTTTCCAATCCAGCTTCCCTTGTTGGTAAACATGTTTAAGTTAAACTCATAGTGACAGTTTAGAAGCCCTGTTTGAAATGACTATACTGACAAAGGTCAGTATCTGAGCAGTAAAGAACAACGTGTCAGTTGCCCAGTAATATTTGGCTTCTGTCTGTCGCTTATCTGATTTTAACATTCTCTATTTGATAGTCTGTACCAGCACAGACACTTGGGGTATAGTTTCTCCCTAAGAGCAGATGGAGGCAGTTCATGAAGTCTTTTGATGACATTACACCTCAAATTTGAGGGTCTAGCTAGTCTGTCTTCAGTTGTTGCATCCTTCACCAGCTGGAGAAAGAATCCTTGTGGTAGCTTGGCTGAAGCAAGCTTTAAAGGCCTAGGAAGCCCGGTGGCATGTTATTGACTGAAGCAGCGTTGATAGTTGATAGTTGATATGAGGTATGAACAGCGTATATGCCCACAACCCCATGCACCAAACTTCCCTAGCTGGCATCCATCATGACTGACTGTGACAAAGGTGCCAGGCCCCTGTCAAGGGCTCAGAAGGTGTCTGACTTTTTTGAGGACCCTTCTGCTTCAGTGTCGGGACTGAACTCTGGCACTGAAAAACAGGCTGGCAGGGAGAGGGTTTTAACACCAGTTTGTCAAAGAGGAAGGCCCTTGGGAAAGCACAGATTGGACCCAGCCCTTCTCCATGCGCAGAAGTCCTCAACCCAAGAACATTTCTTCTCCCTTTTCCCCCTCCCCAGCCTCCTAAAAAGATAGCCACTTCCTCTAAATAGAACAGAGAGAGTGAGTGAGCAGTAGGCCGAGTGGAAGGTGTTGGCTCTCAGATCTCCTGTGAGTTTGCTATAATGACAGTTAGGGTAATCATCATTTTACTTTTGAACTGAGAAAATTTGATCTGGAATCCTTGAGACACAAACATAGAGCCTGATGTGTCATTTGGAGCAGAAACTCACTTCAGGGCTAATGTCACCCTTGTCCCCAGCTCCTGCTGCTGGGTGTGTCTGTGACATTATTAGAAAGCTAAGATCCTATCTCCATATGATGAGGGGGATGAACTATAATCCAAACACTGAAGAAAGGAAATTACTAAAGAGGGAACATTTCCCCTTAATACCTTGAGGCAGAATTTAAAGTTTTCATTGAAATATAGCTTGTAGTGGTGGCTGCTTGTTTTACAGTGCCCAAATGTGTACTACGTGCCTGAGAGTACAAGTAAGATTACAGAGTTATTGCCCCAAAGAGCTCACAGTCTAATTCAGTGAAGGGGTTAGTAATAGTAGTAGGGAGAAAACTGGTGTGTGTTAGTTTTTTAACATACAGATGAATTTAAGTCATAACAATGACAAAAGTCACAATTACGTTTTTAAAGCAGTCTTCAGTTTTTCAGGTATCTAAAAGGGTGTCATAAGGAGGAGGGAGAAAACTTGTTCACCTTAGCCTCTAAGGATAGAACAAGAAGCAATGGGTTTAAACTGCAGCAAGGGAGGTCTAGGTTGGACATTAGGAAAAAGTTCCTAACTGTCAGGGTGGTTAAACACTGGAATAAATTGCCTGGGGAGATTGTGGAATCTCCATCTCTGAAGATATTTAAGAGTAGGTTAGATAAATGTCTATCAGGGATGGTCTAGACAGTATTTGGTCCTGCCATGCGGGCAGGGGACTGGACTCGATGACCTCTTGAGGTCCCTTCCAGTCCTAGAATCTATGAATCAAGCACTAGATAAAATAGTCTTTCTGTTTCATTTATAGTGAATGTTAGATGTTAAAAGTAAAAATAGTAGGTAGAAAGTTTTCGGACAGAAGCATGACTTTTAAGATTACTGTCACTTTAAGCAGCAATATAACAGGCATTTAACGGGTGACTGGCATTAGTAGTATAACAAGAAAAAAGGAAGCCGGGGCTGAGAAGTAGAACAGTTTGGGCCGCTTCCACAACATTTCTGAGGTAAGAAAATGCCATGTAAGTTCATGATTGTCCTTTATGTTCTCAAGAACAAGTGTTAGCTGTGGTGGTGGTGTTCATGATTTCTTGGACTCTTTCGGGCTGTTTTGATGGTGATGTGTACAGAAATACTATGTGAAATGCCTCCGGCATTATTTTGCTCGTTACCACTTCAAATTTTTGCCTGTTAACTACTGCTGCTGGTGGGCAGAGCCAGATTTTTATACCGTTCTAATGTAAAAACTGATCTGAAGTTCCCTGGAACCTCTATATCCCAGTCATAGACTATCCTACTTCCAAATTTAATTTCTCTGATAATTTTTAGGTTTTATATATTTACAATAATTGTGATCCTTTAAATGAAGCAGACATTTTGAGGAGAGTTCTTGGGCCAAATCCTGCTTTGTGTAAATGTCCATGGTAAAGTCCATTTAGGTCAGTGGATTTAGACTCATTTAACTGAGAGAAGAATTTGGATCATTCTTTATAAGTAATTTAGGAACAATTTTTTTCTTACAATGTATTAATGCATAGTTTCATTGGTAAACCTGGTACATTGTTGTCTGGACAAATTGCATGCATTTTGTGTTGCAACTCCTTTTTGATGTAGGAACTCTCTGAAGTGGGAAATGACTCATTTCTGTGACATGAAAAAAAATTCTATGATATTATTTGAGTTTTCCTAAAATGCTAATTGCTGACTCACTAGCTACCAATGTGATTGGCAAAATGACACAGAACATAATCTCTGGTCAAAATACTTGTAGGTGTACAAGCCTTAGGAAGTACTGATGCCCTTATTTGTAATTGAACCAATGATACCATAAATATATTTTAATTTAATATCTAGAAATATAATCAGTCTAGTTATTTGGTAACCATCAAGCACATTGTAGACGTTACTGGAGAGAAATACATAATTTTTATACTCCTGTACTGTATTTTAACCTATTTGTGTTTAATAGTATGTATACAACTAAAAGTATTCTTAAATTCCAGTTAGGCAGTGCAGTGAAATATCTGGGTTTTTTAAATTCCTTTCTGGAACTTCAGTGTATTTTCCACCTAGGACAAGCAAATTACTAAAACACATTGTTTCTTCTCCACGATGTTCGCTTTCACCTTTTATAGCTAAACATAACTGACTAAATCGACAAAGCCTGTCACATTTCTACATGGAACTTAAAATGGAAAAAAAAGGACAAGCTTGTGGTGTACACATGAGTAATTATCTTCACAGCCTCACAGGAGCCTTGAGTTCAGTTCCCTGACTTTCTCTCATGTTTAATTTGTTTTTCAGTTTTGTTTTTTTTGTTTTCAGTTACAAATTTAGCAGTTCACCCATTTTATATGAGGACCAGATAAAAACAAGAAGTATTTGCCACTTCTCCACATACAAGTGCAGCATAGTTTATTAATAGGTTTGCTGACAGATTTTCTCATCTCTTGTTATCTCCTCCTTCTTCCTAGAATATAAATCAATTTCTTAAGGGGATTCCTCTGAGAACGGACCCGTTTTAAAGGCTGTAAATGTGGTCAGCCTAAGCTAAGTTAATGAGGATAACAGATCGTACACGAATGGGCATGGCAAATCATATTTAGGAAACTAGGTGATTTACTGGATTAACAAATAGACCTGTTTATTGTTAAACTGATGGTGTTAATCATATCCTAATTGACGTAGCCAAAAGTTGCAGCAGATCTAAATGTATTGCAGTCTCTTCCCCCCCTTTCATTCGTGGCGCTTCCTTTTTTCTTCTTTAGGTTCAAGCAGATGATTTCACAAGAGCAGCATGGTGTTTGTGAATAGAAGGATGTTACCTACTAGCACTGGCTGTTGAGTAAAATTGAGTAAGATCATGTGATCCTAGTCAGTTTCTCTTTACATCATGCTTTATGGGAAAAGCTGCTCCTTACAGAAATGCTCTGGTACTTCTAACTCTGCAGCTGTCAGTACTAAGTCAATAAAATTACATCTTTGACTAGAGACTACACTGTTAAATCAGTAATTCTAGTCTTTTCTGTTACACGCTGAAAATAAGGACTAATACTGTGACTGTGTACTTTAGAAGCATCTAAAAATTGCTTCTTGCTTCTCAGGCTAATGGACTGCTGCAGAGGCAGACGTATATCCTGGTAGTGAGAGAGAGGCTGCCTAATGTTGTATTAACAGTGGCTTATCTGGTCAAATAAGTTAAGACTATGAAATAAGATCCACCATGTCCCTCCCCCTGTGTTCATGATAGAGGACCTCAATAAGGGAAGGGTGAAAAATTAGGAGCATCTCAGAGGTCCATTAATGTATATCCAAAACCCTGTCTTCATAAGGACCGGGGAAGCTCCTTCAACAGCATATTCTACATCACAACCTTCCAGGGATGGAAAACAATAGCAGATTATTTTTTTCAAGGTGACAATTTTTTATTCTCAAAAATCTAGATTGCCTGGTTAATTTTTGGTATCTATAAATATCCACACACTCTTGTTAGTGTTTGTAAACTAAAGAAATTAGCAACGTTTATCTGTGGCTTTCTTTTACTTTGACTTAGTAAAAAATGTAAAGGTTCTGCTCTAATCTCAGATACTTAGATGAACACTGTCCTATCTTCCAAATGCTGTTGCTGTGCTTAGAGATGCAAGCCCATCTGTCTGAATTGAGCCCTAAATATAGAATGAAGATAGAGGTACACTTGCTTAACAGTTGCAACTGATGTTTCCTATTTACCTGGGATATAAGCATCTGTCAAAATGTGTCCCAATTCTGGGAGGTAAGAGGGTATGGGGTGAAGAGCCCCTGAAGCTGCTGGGATGCCACGGGTAGATGTGGGGCCAGACGCTGAAGAATTGATGCAGGTATGAGAGTATAAAATTAATTGATGTGCAGATACCGGGGCACATAATTAATTAGTGTGAAGCACAGGACAACTTCATTAGCTTTTTGGAAGAAGCTAGAAAGCCCTTTGTACCCTCAGGCAGTGCTTTATACAAATTTGCATAATTTGATTTCAGTTGTATCTATTAGGGCGAACTCCTGCAATCACGGCCAAATTGGTGCCAATTTGGGAGTGGGGAGGAAGAGATCAAAAATCAGAAGATAAGATTTAAGTTTTTTGTCTTTCTTAAAAGCTCATGAATGTGGGAGTGGCCGAGTCCTGACTCATGATTTTTGGGGGCAGGCAATATTGAAATAGACCACCCCCCTAGAAAGAGGTTTATTGAACTCAGAACTCAATTTAATTGTCCAGTAAGGCATGCTGCATTATCTCAGCTTACAGTGTGTTTGGTTTCAATGGTAAAATTATTGTTCTTCTTCGAGTGCTTGCTCATATCCATTCCATTAGGTGTGCGCGCGCCGCGTGCACGATCGTCGGAAGATTTTTATCCTAGCAACACCGGCGGGTCGGCTGTGGAGCCCCCTAGAGTGGCGCCTTCATGGCGCTGAATATATACCCCAGCCGACCCGGCGCCCCCTCAGTTCCTTCTTACCGCCCCTGACGGTCGTTGGAACTGTGGAGCGCGGCATAGCTGTCCTCCACTCTCCCTAGCTTACTTAGTCATTCGAAGTTATAGTTATAGTTGTAGTTCTAGTGTTTATAGTTAAATAGTTTTAAAGTTGTTCTAGTTGTTATTGTAGTTCAGGGGGTTAAGGGGGTCGTCTCCCCCTTTCTCCCCCGGCCGCGGGCCCGGGCTCATGCCCAACGCTCCCGGCTTCAAGCAGTGCGCCTCCTGCGCTAAGCCTATGCCCACGAGCGACCCGCACGACTCCTGTTTGAAGTGCCTGGGAGAGTCCCACCAAACAGATAAATGCAAGATCTGTAAGGCCTTCAAACCAAGGACCAAGAAGGAGCGGGACTTTCGGCTCAGGCAACTCCTGATGGAGGCGGCACTTAGCCCGGACACTCCTTCTACGGGCCAGGCTCCGGCGCCTAGCACCTCGGTGCGCAGTGCCCCGGCGGCACCGGCTATGACGACCACGCGAGTGGCGTCAGACAAGCCTCCCCGGCACCGGACCTCGTCGGCACCGCAAGCACAGCAAGTGCCTCGGCGCCGGTCATTATCCCCAGGGCATAAAAAAGCCCATAAGACGGGGACATCCGTGCCGAAGACGCCGGCTCCCCCAGTGCCGGGGGTAGAGCCGCGTCCACCGGTGGAGCAACGAAAACAGGCGCCTCCAGCACCGTCGACTCCGGCGCCGAGGCCGTCGAGTCCGGTGCAAATAGCGTCTCCACCGAGGCCGGCGGTGATACAGTGTCTCCCGTCGACTCCAGAGACCTTCGCGGCGGCGAGAGACTTAATAGCTCTCACGGAGCCAGCACTGCCTCAACCACCGGCACCGACTGCACCGTTGACTCGCCCGGTCCAGTCGAGAGGGAAACCTGCCTTGATGCGCCCTCCATCACAAGGGCTGGATCCTCGGCACCGATCCAGGTCCCGAAGCAGGTCCCCACGCCGCTCGCAGTCCCGGCACCGAATATCGTCTCGGCACCGGTCGTACTCGCGGCCAAGATCTTCTTCGCGGCACCGCTCTACGTCTCGGCACCGATATGATCGTCGGCACCGATCAACGTCGAGACGTAGTTCTCGGCACCGCTACGGTCGACGCTCGACGTCGAGGGGCCGCTCCCGGCACCGGGCATACTCCAGGTCCTCATCGAGGTCCAGATCCGACTCCCGGCACCGACGAGGTCATCGGCACCGGTCGCGGTCCCGGCACCGATCGCCGGCACCGCGCAGAGATAGATCATCTCCGGACCGGCACCGTGCGGCACCGCAGCCCACGGGAATCGTTTCATCCCTCTCGGCACCACCATGGCCGTCAAGATCGGTGTCTCGCTCCTCGGAGGACCTGTCGAGATCGGCATACCCCCCTCAAGGGCAGGCCGAGGAACAAGACTTGGGCCATTGGCAGGAGATGGCAGAGGACCACTCTCATGGACCATCTCACTGGTCGTTTTGGACCCCGTGGGCGTACCACCAGGAGCAAGGGGCTCCAATACCATCGACCTCTCGCTCGGGTCACTCGGTCAGAAGGGCCCCAGAATCCACCATCTCTCGGCCTCCGCCTGGAGGCGTGGAGGCTTCTGTGTCCACGCCACCCGACACCATGGACCCAAGTGCAGGTGACGCTCCGGCCCAAGAGCAGGGGGATCAGGCCCCCCCCTTGGATCCAGTACCACCGGAGGCATCCTCCTCCTCCTCTCCGGATGAGGCAGTGGCGGGCACTTCATGTACGGGTCCCCCTCCGATAGATCTTCGGGCTCACCAGGATCTCCTGCGTAGGATGGCCCGTAATATGGACCTGCAGGCGGAGGAGATAGTGGAGGTGCACGACCCGATCGTGAATATCCTTGGAGCGGATGCCCCATCGAGGGTGGCGTTACCCTTGATCCGCATGATCCAAACGAATGCGGATACGATATGGCAAACTCCTGCCTCTATTCCACCCACAGCGAGAGGGGTGGAAAGGAAATACTTTGTCCCGTCTAAGGACTATGGGTACTTGTATACCCACCCCCAACCGTGTTCACTGGTGGTGGAATCAGTGAATGCACGAGAGCGCCACGGCCAGCAGGCTGCAGCGCCTAAATCAAAAGAGGCTAAGCGGCTTGATCTGTTTGGCCGTAAGGTTTACTCAGCCGGAGGGTACAACTTAGAGCGGCGAACCAACAAGCGCTACTGAGCCGCTACAATTTCAACTCCTGGAACTCTATGGGGAAGTTTAAGGAGTTGATTCCCCAAGAGTCCAGGGAGGAGTTTGGAGCCATGGTAGAGGAGGGCAAGAAGGTGGCTCGGACCTCCTTGCAGGCCTCCTTGGACATTGCAGACTCAGCTGCGAGGACCCTGGCTTCGGGTATCGCTATGCGCAGGATCTCCTGGCTTCAGGTTTCGGGTTTGCCTCCGGAGCTGCAGCAAACCCTACAAGATCTGCCCTTTGAGGGTCATGGATTGTTCTCAGATAAGACGGACTCTCGCCTGCAGAGCCTCAAGGACTCGAGAACAATCATGCGCTCCCTGGGGATGCATGTTGTGGGCCCTCAGCGCAGGCCATTTAGGCCGCAGCCTCAGCGCTTCTACCCCCCCCCCGCCTCGTCAGAGACAGGACTCGGCCCGGAGGCGAGGGCGAGGTGGTAGAAGAAGGTGGACCGGCCCTCAACCTGGCCAGAACCAGGGGCCACCTAGACCGCCTTCAGGCCCCAGGCAGAACTTTTGAAGGTGCGGTCGAGGACGGCGCCCCAGTCATCCCCCAGGATCCAGCCCCCTCTTTTCGGGATCGCCTCTCCCACTTCCACCGTGCTTGGTCCCTTATAACTTCGGACCGTTGGGTCCTCCGCACGGTGGAGAGGGGATACGCTATCCAGTTTTCTTCTATCCCCCCCTCCTCCCCCCCTTCCCCGTCCCTCTTCAGGGACCCTTCTCACGAGCAACTTCTTATTCAGGAGGTTTCTACACTCCTGGCCATGGGGGCCATAGAGGAGGTTCCGATAGAGTTAAGGGGCAGGGGATTTTATTCCCGTTACTTCCTGATCCCCAAGTCCAAAGGAGGTCTGCGACCCATCTTGGACCTGCGCGGACTCAACAAATTCGTAGTAAAGTTGAAGTTCCGCATGGTCTCTTTGGGGGCCATTATCCCTTCCCTCGATCCTGGAGACTGGTTCGCCGCCCTCGACATGAAAGACGCATACTTTCACATTGCAATTTACCCGCCTCACAGACGCTTCCTGCGATTCGTGGTAAACACGGTGCACTACCAATTTGCTGTCCTTCCCTTCGGCCTATCCTCGGCCCCAAGAGTGTTCACGAAATGTATGGCTGTCGTGGCAGCGTACCTTCGTCGGCAAGGGGTACAGGTGTTCCCGTACCTAGACGACTGGCTGGTGCGCGGTCGCACCAAGGAGCAAGTTCAAGCTCACGTCCACAGGATAGTGCACACATTCAACGAGTTGGGCATCCTACTCAACAAGGACAAATCCACTCTAGAGCCTACCCAGAGAATAGAATTCATCGGCGCAGTTCTAGACTCCAGACGTGCACAAGCCATCCTGCCAGACAACCGCTTTGGCACCATCACGAACCTCATTCAAGGGCTCAAGGCCTTCCCAACTACCACGGTGAGGTCGTGCCTTACCCTGCTGGGTCACATGGCTTCCTGCACGTACGTAACCAGGCATGCCAGACTTCGGCTTCGCCCGCTTCAAACCTGGGTGTCATCAATATACCGTCCACATCGGGACAGCCTGAACATGGTGGTCACAGTCCCGAACTTGGTCCTGACCTCCCTCACATGGTGGCTAGATCACAATGTGGTTTGCGAGGGGATGCCATTCCACGCCCCACAACCCTCTCTGCACCTGGTCACAGACGCGTCATCTCTGGGTTGGGGCGCCCATCTCAACGAACACCATACCCAAGGCCTGTGGACTGCATCCCAGTTAGCCCTGCACATCAATGTTCGGGAACTGATGGCGGTACGCCTGGCGTGCCAGGCATTCCTCAATCTCCTACGTGGCCGCTGTGTGTTAGTTCTCATCGACAACACCACGGCCATGTTTTACATCAACAAGCAAGGAGGAGCACGTTCGTCAATTCTATGCCAAGAGGCCATTCACCTGTGGGACTTCTGCATCGCCCACTCAATCCATCTCACGGCATCGTTCCTCCCTGGAGTCCAGAACACTCTAGCGGACCGACTCAGCAGGTCCTTCCAGACGCACGAGTGGTCTATCCGTCCGGACATCATACATTCCATCTTCCAGAAGTGGGGGTTTCCCCAGATAGACCTGTTTGCATCCCGAGACAACAGGAAGTGCCATGTGTTCTGCTCCCTACAACGTCGAGCTCCGGGCTCCCTCTCGGATGCCTTTCTACTTCCCTGGAAAGACCACCTGTTTTATGCCTTCCCTCCGTTTCCTCTGGTCCACAAGGTTCTGCTCAAACTGCGCAGAGACCAGGCACAGGTAATTCTGATCGCTCCAGCGTGGCCGAGACAACATTGGTACACCACACTGTTGGAGCTCTCGGTTCAGACACCGATCCCGCTTCCGTTGTGTCCGGATCTCATCTCTCAGGACCACGGCCGGTTGCGTCACCCCGACCTGCAATCACTCCACCTCACGGCGTGGCTGCTCCATGGTTCACCCAGGCAGAGCAGCAATGCTCGCACTCGGTACAACAGATTCTACTGAGCAGTAGGAAGCCCTCAACACGGACCACGTACCTGGCCAAGTGGAAGCGGTTCTCCTGTTGGTGCGAACAACGAGCCACATCCCCGTTGCATACACCCATTCCTCTCATTTTGGACTATCTCCTCTCCCTAAAACAACAGGGGTTGGCGATATCTTCAATTAGAGTTCACCTGGCCGCTATATCGGCCTTTCACCCAGGGGAACTCGCGTCCTCGGTATTCTCTAACCCGATGGTCATTAGATTCCTCAAGGGCTTAGACCGGACGTACCCTCAACAACGTCAGCCCGTCCCGACGTGGGACCTCAACCTGGTTCTCTCCAAGCTCACAGGTCCTCCATTCGAGCCACTGGCCACCTGTTCACTTCTGTATCTATCCTGGAAGACAGCCTTCCTCGTAGCCATCACCTCAGCAAGGCGCGTTTCTGAACTCAGGGCACTTACCTCTGAGCCCCCTTATACAGTTTTCCATAAGGATAAAGTGCAGCTTCGTCCACATCCTGCCTTTCTCCCTAAGGTGGTTTCTCCTTTTCATATCAACCAGGACATATTTCTCCCGGTCTTTTATCCCAAACCACATGCTACTCGCCAGGATCAACGTTTGCATTCCCTGGACGTACGCAGGGCCCTGGCCTTCTATATTGACCGCACAAAGCACTTTAGAAAGACGACGCAACTCTTCGTTGCAGTAGCCGACCGAATGAAAGGCTCACCGGTCTCCTCACAACGCCTATCCTCCTGGATTACGTCTTGCATCCGGACTTGCTATGACCTGGCAGGTGTCTCAGCACCCCACCTCACCGCTCACTCCACGAGGGCCCAAGCCTCCTCGACTGCTTTCCTGGCACATGTTCCGATACAGGACATTTGTAGAGCGGCGGTTTGGTCATCAGTCCACACGTTTACAGCTCACTATGCACTAGTGCAGCAGTCCAGGGAAGATGCTGCTTTCGGGTCTGCGGTTTTGCACACAGCAATGTCTCACTCCGACCCCACCACATAAGTTGGGCTTGGGAGTCACCTAATGGAATGGATATGAGCAAGCACTCGAAGAAGAAAAGACGGTTACTCACCGTTGTAACTGTTGTTCTTCGAGATGTGTTGCTCATATCCATTCCAAACCCGCCCCCCGTCCCCACTGTCGGAGTAGCCGGCAAGAAGGAACTGAGGGGGCGCCGGGTCGGCTGGGGTATATATTCAGCGCCATGAAGGCGCCACTCTAGGGGGCTCCACAGCCGACCCGCCGGTGTTGCTAGGGTAAAAATCTTCCGACGATCGTGCACGCGGCGCGCGCACACCTAATGGAATGGATATGAGCAACACATCTCGAAGAACAACAGTTACAACGGTGAGTAACCGTCTTTTCCATTTTCTAAAAACAGTATCATTTGAAACTTATTGAGGAAAATAACCTCTTTTCAGAAAAGTATTGTCTAAGATTTAAATGGTCAAATCGTTGTAGGTTCTCTCTACCTGATTCAAAGAATTTTCCTCAGTTCAAATGAGCGTCTCTTTAATTAATTAAAAATGTATTATTTTAAATTCTCTTGCAGTTTAAGGGAGCAGGCGCACGCATGGGTGTGGGTGTGTAAAGATAACAAATTTATTGTTTCTTGTCAGATTTGTATATTGACAAGTTTTCTCAATTTCCAGCTGATTACTCTAAGGTTCTTGAGAAATAAGCATATGAACATTGTTTTATATTGTGCCTAAGCACCAGTGTTACTGATGCCACTGCATAATACAAAATTATATTACCAGTCCTCTTAAAATTTAGCATTTCAGTATAGCTATTCTTTTAATAGCTATTTTAATATATTTGTAAGTGTTTAAATTAGGTATATATTCCCTTTCTTTTAAATGCTGAGAGATTTCCTCTGTACTATTTAATTGCTTTAATTTTGTGTGATTATGGTGGAAGAAAAAGTTAGGTTAATTGTACAAAGAGGTATTGATAGGAAGACACCTGTACTGTACAGAAGATTCCATGTTCTTCATACTGATAGCAATATTGCTCTTTGTTTGTGCGGGAAAATATCTGACCAGTGACATAATTAGTTTTCTAGTCTACTGTTTCTGTACTTTCAACTGGTGGTTAGGAAATGTAATTTTCAATTGTAATACATCTAGTAGCAGTGTATTTATAAAAGCATTATTCTTGCATCATCTAGTTCATGCTACTGCTTTCTTATTCCACATAAGGCATGGATGTTGATATGTATTTTGTAGAGAAGAAGGCATGATTCATTAAAAGAATGATATGGCTACAAGATAGTGTAATTTAAAAAACAAAGATGTGTTTTAAAAATATGAGCCTTTCATTTGTATTTTTAATAGTTTGCTGTCGCATACATTTCCTGCTTTGATGTATGCCTGTGACCTACTCTTTTTCATCATCTTTTGTGTCCGCTCAGCATGTTTAGGTTAAAGTTGGATCACATGATATCTATTGAGAATAATGGTGATCTAACTCCCTTTGGTTTATCATCCTCATCTTACTTGGAAAACTGGCTCATTGTGAGAGTCGGTCTACTTTTCAAAAACACATCTAATATATCACAAGACTCAAAGCTTTTTATAGAAGTTACCACATGCTAACCGCAGACCCATATTATTTCTGTTCTGTCTGACCTATACATCAGTGTGACAATATTCTTTGATTTATTCCTACCTAATTATGTCAAAAAGGCATTTTCTCCTAAATTTTGATGTCCTAATCCTAGAAATTTATAGCCACCTCTGGGTCAAAAAGTCATCCTCTAGAATAGGCATGTTAGAGGCTCTGTGCTGTGATCCTCTGTATTTTCAGCTGTTTTCAAAATATATTTTACTTAGTGCTGGGTTCAACTTTCCATTTTAGTGAACCTATATTGTTACCCAGGAACACTGTATCATGTCTGCAGTATCTGTATTTTAATCCTTTGACAGTTGGCAATTCATCTGTGGAGCTACACATTTTGGAAATCAAAAGACAACTGATTCTCTGTTCTTGAGAATAGAGAATGTTCAAGGCTCCCCAACACTTCATTCTTTTCACAGGAACATAAGAATTGCCATGTAGGATCACATTAGTGTTCCAAGTACCAGATGCTTCAGAGGAAGGTGCATGAAACCCTGTAATGAATAATTTTGAATAACCAGCCCACATGGGAAGTTTTTCCCTAATGTCTCTCAATTAGAGGTTGCTAATGGCATGAAGCATGAGGGCTTATATCTCTCCTCCATTCCCCCCCCTCCACCTCTCCTCACAATACCCATCATCAGGTTTGACAAGTGAGCGCATTCCAATATCTACAACAGTGGCAGATTGACATCTCTATGGAGTGATGAAGCTCATACTCTTTAAGAAACAGCACACAAAAGGAATGGTTATTTAATGTTTAGAAAAGGTGGAAGCATTGCTACTAATAGCTATCAGAGTGTGGTCCCATCTGGAGTTCCCTCTTAAGGTGGGTCATAGCAGGATACGTGTGCTTGCCTCTATTTCCCCTCTTAGGTAACCCAAGGATTCCACTTCAGACTGTCTTGCTTCAATAATATCCTTCCTTGAGGTTGGTTTATTAATAAAATCATAGTGCAACTCAGTCCATAACAAAAAGTCCCAAATATAATCCACTTCCCACACTGAGTGGATATAGTTCTTAAGTCCTTACTCTTCCTAACAGGACCTTCCATCAGCCTCTGCTGGGAGTCTCTCCATGCCATATTCTGGCGTCTTCTGCCATACCGATGCTCCTTCTCAGTCCTCTTCAGTCCCTCTGCCAGCACAGCCACTCTAGTCCTTCTTGACAGTCCCACTCTTCTCAGTGGGAACCCCCAGAGCCTGTCTGCTGGGAGATCATCCTTGCTAGGGAAGTATCCCTCAAACCCTCCCCACTCCTGGCACTCTTACTGTTCTCTTGTGTGCAACTTTCCTGTCCTGGAGATGTTTGAGTAAGCCACTCTGCTGCTTCCCTGCCTTCAAATAAGTCAAGTTGGAGTGAGCTGATGAGGGACTGGCTGTGCTCACCCTGTAGCACTGGCATGCATAGTAATTTTATGGAGAAAAATGGCAAATTTTACAAAACCATTTCAAGTGTATTTTAATGGACAATATTTGCCAAACAGTGCTTTATATGATGTGAAAAGTGTGTCAGCGCAAACAAGAAAAATAGGGGAAGAGCTTCCATTCACTTTGTAGAGTTATTTTATTTTATTTTAGCACCCCTTTGACTAGAGAAATGGTATGGGAAAGGCTAGGTCTCCTTTCTGCTAAAATACTTGCTTCTCCTTCTGCTCCTATATATAGTATAATTCCTCTCAGGCAGCTGTGAGCCTGGCCTGAAGAATGAATTGTTGAGAGCACCACAGAGAGGAGGGAAAAAAGAGAGAAATTTATAGTGAGTTAGGTTGGCTTGAATTTCAGTCCCTGCTAGAAATATTCTTGGATTTTGTATAATTTTTTTCCTACTTTAATCTCTTCCATGATTTTTTTTCCAGCAATTTAATTTTCTTAAAGACATGCATCTCAAATTTTTGAGAGACGTAGATCAGTTTTGGTCCTCAGGAGCTAGTGGAGGGTATAAATGTCTATGTAATGCTTTGTATTAAGGTTTTATTTATAAATGGTTGATAATGATTAATAGATGTTACAAGCATTTTACAGACATGAGGAGTGTGTATTGTATAAATGGTTGTTATATCCCCAAAAATGACATTAAAGTTGCAAAGTCAAGCACTCAAAAGTTTGGAAATTTGAGAGTTAAATTTGCCTGTGCAACTTTAATCAGCTTCTTTGTAGGTATAATGTTAGTCTTTAATTATATGATCACATCCTATATTTTCCACTGGAGCTTGGCTCCTGCCCATTCCCATCCTCCCTATCCTGCTGCTGCTTCTTCCTTCGCTCTCCCCAGCTCTTGCTCAGTGCCCATCTCTGTCTATGCACCCCACTCCTGTCCCTTACCCCATTCCTCTGCTTCTGTCCGTGTCTGTCTCCCCAACCTTCCATGCTCCTAGCCTTTCCTCTTCAATCCTCCCTACCCACCCCAATACACACTGCCTGGGATCAGCAGGAGGAACTCTGAGAGCACAGGAGAGACAATCTCTCTGCCCCGAGTTACAGTGCTTGGTGCCACAGTGGCCCTAGACAGGTGGAAGAAGCAGTTGCAAGGGAAAGTCCTGCTAAACCTCTGCAGCCCCAGGATGGAGCATGCTCAGTCACTCTGTGGAGATGATGCATATGCGGTCGGGTCTTCCCATAGGAGCTATCAGGAAATGGAGCATGTTCAGCATAGATGGAATCTTTGGACAATTGAGCTGCCAAACTTCTAACAAGTCTTTACTGGTCATGTGCGATATGAGATTTTTAGAGGTTTATAGCGTGGCCAGATTTGGGGATATTTTATGGCAAAAGTTGTATTATTGACACCACAGTGATCCCACTGCCAGATTTCAAGTCCCTGCTAGAGCTACTCTTGGAAGACATTTTTAACATGGGCAAAACAATGGTGGTTTTTTTTTTTTTTTGCTAACCTTTTTCTCAGAAATGGCTGAATCATTTTTGCAGAAATTTTTAAAACAAAGTCTGTCTGAGGCAGACATCCAGTACGGAAAACTTCAGCCTGTTTAAGTTTAGCAAAGTTATAAGCACCCAAAAACACAGCCTTTATATATTAGGACAGGGGTAGGCAACCTATGGCACGTGTGCCGAAGGCGGCACGCTAGCTGATTTTCAGTGGCACTCACACTGCCCGGGTTCTGGCCTGGTCTGGGGGGCTCTGCATTTTAATTTAATTTTAAATGAAGCTTCTTAAACATTTTAAAAAACTTTACATACAACAATAGTTTAGTTATATATTATAGACTTATAGAAAGAGACCTTCTATAATCCATTCAAATATATTACTGGCACCCGAAACCTTAAATTAGAGTGAATAAATGAAGACTCGCACACCACTTCTGAAAGGTTGCCGACCCCTGTACTAGGAAGTGTCAGGCAATGTTAACTATAGGCATCACTACTTGCACTGCCTATAATAAACACATTGGTGGAAGCTGTTGTAGATGGTTATAAGTCATGGTTATAACCAATCTATTGACTTGCTGGATTCTACAACAATTGATTGATCATTTATTAACTCTAACTACCTATAAAGGTTGCTTTAATATAGCCTACTATTGTAGGTTTTGAGGCTTCTACTGCTTTGGATGGGATGGGAATCAGAATTCTGTAGAAAATAGGATGCTTACATATGCTGTAGTACAAAGGGCTTCCCAGCTTTTTTGGTATTTCTTTTCAGTTGAAGGAAGCAGGTGCCTCAGTTACTTAGTTTCCACTAACAGTTGATTGATTAGTTCTTAACAGAAGGCAAAAACATTTTCATGCCTAATTTGCTTAGTTTTCAGTTAGAATGAGGGAAGAAAAATAGCTTCCTCTCACAGTATAGTACAGAATTATTTTGCCACAGTCTTCAGGCTCTCTGAAAATGGAACAGTCAGTCATGTTGTGAACTTCCGTGTCAAAATTATATATTGTTGTGTCTGCTCCTGCAAGGTGCTGAACACCCTCAGTTCCGATTGTCGTCTGTGCAACGAAGCTAAGCACCTTGTCCTAACTACTTAACAGCTCATTGGACTCTAGACAAGGGCATCAGAACAGGGAAGGCCCCGGGGGTCATGGTCGCACCACTTTTTACTGGTGGTAAGGGTGAGTGATGGGACGTAAGGGAAAGGGTGGAGAGGAGTGAGCAGGGGGCATGGCCTCAGGGGAAAGAGGCAGTGCTGGGCCTCGGGGGAAAGAGGCGGCATGGGGGCGGGGCCTCGGGAAGGGGTGGTGTGGGGAGGCGAGGCCATGGTTTCGGGCGCCGGTGGCCCCCCCACTTTTAGGAAGCTTCTGCCGTTCCTGACTCTAGAAGCATATAATACATTTAGTAAAGCACTGCATATATTGTGTGTTTGTGTGTGCGCATGTAAGATGAAATGAAGTTTAGTTAATTATTTTAGCTACTTTAATAGGACAACTTTATAAGAAGCTAAACTTCAGGATTTTGGCCATGGCCACTTTCATGGGTCTGTTTATCACTAAGTAAAAACCCAATTTTTGCTTTAGTCTTTTACCTCTGCCTTTGCAAACCTATAATAAAATCCCTGTGAAATATTGTTAAATGCTAATGGGTCACCTGCTAAGTGGCCTCCTTTTTGGTACCAGTGTGGTGTGAGGTTGAAATTTTTGTATTGTTCCCAGCTGTGATGTCAGATTTGCGTCCGCCTGGTCAGTTCACCAGTCATGAGCATAATGTCTCGTATATTGCCTTGCGAGAAAGGAAATTATACTGTCTGTTTTCAAGTGATGTTATTTTTTTCTCCGTATTTAAAAAAAAAAAAAAGTTTAAAATGTAAAGGATTATTTATATTCTCTCCCCTGACATAGAGACCTGCTGCCTCAGTTAATGTAGAATGTGAGTTGTGTTTTAACATATTCATGAATAACTTCTGTGTTATTAGTTACTTGCTTATTTACTGTCTTCCAACTCTTTGTCTCTTTTTTGTTTCCATTCCTCCTTGTACACTTCTGAACCTGAGTAAATTTACGAAGGTATACTGAGATGACTGCTAAGATTCAATAAAGCTGCCAGTCTCTGTTTCAGTAGGAATTTTTTATAGCTGTGTTTTTGAATTTCCAAATTTAAATCTTTTAAATATGTGAAATAAGAAAGTAGAAACTGCTATGTATTAAAGATCGGTTAGAAGAATTCTTTGCGTGGATGTAGCCTTATTTGTATATACATGTCTGTTCTGTTTCCTGCTGTGATATGTTTTTCCAAGACACCAGAAGGAAATGTGGAAGGATGGGCCTGCCTCTTATAGGGGGGGTGGGGGAAGGAATTGGAACAAGCTAGATACAAGTACAGTACTTAATATTGTTTACCTGTGTTCATATGTTTAAATACACTGCTTTTTAAAAATTTTTATACACAAATAAAGTTGACTGTGAAACGCTCACGGCAGTTCTATTTATTTCTTTTTAAAGTTGATTTATATTTGTTCAGTGAAGTGGTCATTAATAAAGGGTGAGATCTGATAGTTGTTGGATGGATGGGCTAGGACCTAGCTGGTCATGGACAATCCTAACACGTTTTTGAGCATGATGTACCCCGTCTACACTGCAAAGACTTTGTAAAATCATATTATATTATTTAAAACAAACAAGCCAACATGTTTTAATGAGCAACCTTGTAACCATAGGGAGTTAAAAATTTTCAAATGTATTTTTTTGAGTTGATGATGCCCCTTGAACTGAGCAATATATAATTATTTTAATTGTTATGGTTTAGTATGTGTAAGTGCAACGAGAAGTCTTTACTACTTGTAAGTGATTTTGTCTAAAGGATATGTATGCGTGTGTGTGTGGGGAGGGGGGGGGGGGGGGGGCGGACTTTTTTTTTTTAAACACTGTTTCCTGGAAGGAAACTGTGGCCTCCAGCTCATTGTAATAACATAATTTCAAGACACGTAGCATTTGCTTAAGAAATTTGTGTAGTCTGTTTCCTAAGAAAGACTTAACTGTTCTTAGCTAATGTTAATGCCTTCCTCATGAGCTTAATAAGACTCCACCGACTTTCAATAATATGGAAGAATTGGATGTTTAACCAAGATCCTGAACATGTGTTTCAGGTGGAGAATTCCAAAGACAATGAAGAGAATATCCTGCAAAGAGAAGTTCCCCTCAGGCAGTCTCGACGAAGGTTTAGGAAGATTAACCAGCGGGGAGAACGTCAGACCATCACAGACAACGTGGATGCTAGCAGTTATCTTTCGGTGAGCATGTTTTCCACTAACAAAAACGCATCAGCCTAGTTGGTTTCTCATTGTCTGAGCATTTGGGTCTTTTAGGGTCAGGGACAGAAGGAGATAAAGTGTTAGTTTGTTTTTGTTTTATCTGTAAACATTTTTCTCCTTGGAGAACACTGAGAACACTTTGGATTTTATAGCTATAGACGGCAGTTCAGGTTCAGCAGTTGAGAGCAAAAATGCTTTGGTTTATGGATCTGCTGCTGTGTTTAATAGTGAAAATGCTTAGAAGGTCATTGGTTGGTGAAGGGATTGTCCTCCTCAAAGACCTCCATGGATACTTGGTTGTTGTTTTTGTAATATCTTTAAATCAAGTACTCATCCTAAAATGTTGAGATTTGTGTTTTTCTATTCAGTTTAGATCACGTTGAAAAGTATTTTATGAAATCCCAGCTACTGTACAATATGAATGCATATCTTGATGTTTCACCTGTTTTTCAATTCGGTATAAAGATCTGAGAGTTTACTTGAAAACAGCAGAATTTGGTGAGATGAAATTATCCAGCCAAGAGGGTATTTGCCACACTAAATATTGTTAAATATATAAATCTGTATTGTGCCAAGGTAAATGCAGCTGTGATTCTCAGGCCACAATATTTTTTCTACAGGGTTCTGTTTACCACTAGTTTTGTGTAATTGCATGCTAAAATCCTGTTAGTGGTGGGTTGTATGTGTGTGGTCCACACAAAAGGTTTCGTTTGAAAGTAACTGTTCTAGATGTTTTGTTGGTTTGACATTAAATCAGATTACCATCACATCAAACAAATTATCATGAAAAATGTTCACATTACCAGAAATTATACTTTCTGCTATTTTATAATGTTGGGGTTTAAGTGGAGCCAAATTTTAATGAGTCTTCAGGCCAGGAAAAGGAAAACAAATTAAGTAACTCTTTCAAACAAAAAAATACAAAACCAAAACAAAAACCCCACAACCTTCTAGTTGGGAGGCTTGCAGAGCATTTGTAACACAATCATAAACCTGAAATTAAACTACTTTCTGACTATATTTGAGTAAGTTAGTTTTTTGGCTTGTGATTAATATTAATGTTTTTAGAAGATAATTTTAAAAACTCCAAAACATTGGCACTTCAGGGAGTATAGGTTATGTTGGCATTTGTCTTCTAAGCAGAAAGGCTATTGTTGCTGTAACAGCAAGTGTATACTTTAAGTTCAGTTTCCTGTATCTCCTCATTTCAGGATGTGTGATGTTTCTGTTCTGTGTCAAGAATTAATAAACAAACTGAGCTAGTCACCAAAGTGAGAATTTATGTTCCCTAGCTCTGGGAAATGCCTAAGGGTTTGATCATGGATGAAAGTCTAGCCTTTGTGATTGTGACAAAATATACATCTTTCTTCCTCCATTGCATTTCTATTTAAGGCTGAATAAGCACAGAAAACAGTAGTTCTCAAAGTTTTCATTCTTTGAGCACTTTGTAAGGAAGAGAGAATCTCATGAATAACAGATCCTGTGATTCTGTCTGTATGATTTTGAAGGGAACAAGGATTCACAGAGTCAGCTATTTTAGGCACCAAGTTTAATTCCATGGAGTTTGGTTGCACAAACTACATTTCTGGAAGGAAATCTGTCAGTTGGTTGTCTCAGCTGGTTAACAGCTGATTGAAGTGAAAAACCAATATCATTTATATATCATGAGCTTTTGCTACCTGTATGACAGTTTCAGATAATTTCTGTAGCAAAAAAGCTTTTCAGTGGACAAATCGACTGATGATTAAGAAATCAAAACATAATAGAATACATCTACCTGTTCCACATTCAGCAAGTAACAAAATTATTAAAAGAAAGAAAAGGGTGTGCAGATTTCACTAAATTTAGTCAAAGTTTAGTAAAATAATTAGGTAAAACATCTTGCATTAAGTAATATGGTTTCTTCTTCATATGCAGATATAAATCCCATTAGCATTGGTGTGAGTTACTTGTGCACACTGAGTAGCGAATATACTGCTAATATAAGATCATTGGTTCCCTAAGGTTTTGAAAATCTCAGATAAACCATTGACTCTCTCATAATTACCTTTTCACATTTCAGCATATCAATACATACATTTTACCATCTGACAGTAGTTCATAATTACCGTCCTTATATCTGTCTATAACACTATGCACTGGGGATATCTCTCTATATAATTGTGATTGCAGTTGCAACTTGATCAATGTCAGCTTTTCAGGAACAAATGATGAAAAAAGTACAAGCAGTAGACAATGTGTGAAAAGATTTTCAGGAATCAAACTCTTAAAAATCTTATATATTTAACTATGTTTGTGATTAAAGGTGGTGTAGAGAAACTTTGACTGTAGTTTGCAATAGGCAAGACATTGCAATAGCATCCCCCCAGAGCTGGGAAGTTGTTTACAAACGTTCCAACAAATTTGCCTCACTGACAGGATTATAATTAATAATTGCAGTATGTTATTTCACTTTTCTGCCTGAGGCTAACTGCTCTTTGATAGAGGCTGAATGTGGTTTGATAGGTCTTGTATTTAAGCCATATTTAATGAGCACGTTATTCATATTGCACTCATTGCATTACATTCAGTGTATAAATCAGTTCATTTTAGGTATTTGTATTTAAAATCCTGTAGTCCATGAGTCTTGGGGAGGCAATCTAGACCAAGGAGGGGTGGTCACGACTTGCCCTGCAACCTGCCTTACAATGCTCACACCCAGCCTACAAGCATGCAGCTCACACCCTGAAGGGTCTGTGTGCTAGACCAGTGGTCTCCAAGCTTTTTTGATCGCGCACCCCCTATCGGTAAAAAATTTGAGCACGCACCCCCTATCGGTAAAAAATTTGAGCACGCACCCCCTGCCGCGCCGGCTCTACCATTTTTGCCAAAGCAAAAAAAAGAAGAAGCAGCTGCCGCTCGGACTCCCGCCCGAACTACCGAAGCGCAAAAAAAGAAAAAAAGCGCCGCTCGGACGAAGAAAAACAAAAAACCCTCCTCCTGCCGCGCACCCCTAAGGATCCTCTTGCGTGCGCACCCCACTTTGGAGACCACTGTGCTAGACAGCACTAGTTCAGCAACTCTGACCCCAGCAAACAATCTACAGCCCTACTCTGGCTTGGTTACAACCAGCACGGTGACCCCAACACACTCCCTGTCCTCAAATAATATGGTTCATTTGTTCTTGTAAAGAGACAAAAAGCACATCACAGCTTATTAACTGGGGTTAATATACCCTTCCCTTTAAACACAGCACTGAATTGCTTTATAGTAAAAATAAAACAAATTCATTAACAATAGAACATAGATAAGGGATGCCAAGTAAAAGGAATAAATATAGGGTTACAAGCAAATAAATGTGAAAACACACATCTAAAAATCTAAAACTTAATCTAGCATGGTACAGGCTTTGTTCAAGATGGTTTCTCTGACCAGTCTTCATTCTTCCCAGCCATGGCTAGCTTCTCCTCAGTCAGGACCTTCCACAGAGGGTGAAAGATCTTTGCCAAAGCATGCTTCTCACCTATGTTCAGATTCCAGAGACTTCAAACCCCATTCCTTTGATTGAAGGGACCCATCTTTCTTAGGTTGCAAGAGCTCTGTTCCCTTGTGTCTGTCTTGAGATGGATGCCAAAGATGACTTCTGTCTTTGCTTATATCTTCCAAAGTTCAGTAACTTCGTTTCAAGAGGCGGGATGACCTCCTGCTGTTTTTTCTTCCCGTGTCTTCTCATCCCCTTGTTGATTTCTATGTAAATGAGACATCCATTGTTTTTGGTCACACGTTGCTTAATTTACATAGGTAAAGAGCTGCCATCTCTCCTGTCTGGGAGGGAACCTGTTTCTCCCTGTTTGGCCACAGACTTTAAAGCGTAATATCATTAAGTATTCATATTTCTCATATAGTATTAATACGTACTTTTCACAATGATATTGATCACCACTGTGCCATTAGCTTCCAGAAAAAAACCCTCATTTTATACGCTTGTACAATGTATACAATCAGTTGATTCAATTGTTTATCACTGGAGATTCAGCCCACCTGCCTTTATAGATCAGTAAGCCTTTGAAATGGAATCTTCTGAGGTTACCCCTCAAAGTAAAGTTTATTCAAACTGTGAAGAAGGTGACAAGTAAAGGAAGCGCTACATTCTTTCTTCCCCCACTTGTTGGTAGCTTAATAGTTTTGTTTACCTAATCTGTAAAAATGGACCTTTGTTGTCTTTGCCTGAAGACTGGCTGGTCAGAGAATCAAATACATATTCCTTTATCTAGGCAGACCTGTTTACCAACTCCCCTGACATGCCTTCCGTAATTTCAGCATATATTCATAACTTTTTATGTACACTCTGTGTATCCATTATGCATGAATATTAATGATCTGTGAGTTAGTAGTTTTCCAAGGATATCTTACATGGCATCTTTTCAGATACAGATTATAACCATAGTGAGTTGGGGTACACTGAATTGGTCAGTCCAACTGAAACTCATTACCTGATACCATTGAGTTCTTTGCCCTCTGACACTGGGATGCTCCGAAGGTCATAAGTATTCAACATAGCATTATTTGTGTGAGTTTTTGACTCTGAGGGTATGTCTACACAGAGATTAAAAAAACCTGCAGCTGGCCTTGGTCAGCTGACTCAAACTCATGGGGCTTGGGCTGCCGGGCTGAAAAATTGTTGTATAGACATTCGGGCTTGGGCTGGAACCCAAGCTGTGGGACCCTGCGAGGGTGGAGGGTCCCAGAGCTCGAGCTCCAGCCCAAACCTGAAACTATACAACGATTTTTCAGCCCTGCAGCCCGAGCCCCTCAAGCCCAAGTCAACTGATGCAGGCCAGCTGCAGTAGTGCTGCGGGTCTTTTATCCTTGTGTAGACATAGCTTGGATGCTCTCTGGCACATGTAACCTTTTAATTTCTAAGGGTATGTCTCTATTGTGCATGTGCACGCGCACGCATACACACACACACACACGTGTATTGTTAACTTGGGCTAACATTGTAGTGAAGACACAACTTCAACTAATAACTCAAGTTGGCAGCTTGAATTCAACCCCAGGTATTGTATAGGCTGTAACTCAAGCTGCTAACCCTAGTTAAATGCCATTTGCATTGTCTGCACTGCTAATGTAATCTGAGTTAGCTACCCCAAATTAATAAAACACCTCTTCTTCCCCCTCCTCCCCCCCGTGAAGACTTAACCTAGAACTAAACTTTTATTTGTTCATGATTCAGAGTTTCTGTTGGTTTACCCCAGTCTAAAACTCTTTCCCATAGGCTCCCTTGTGTTATTCCTATGCATAGGGACTCTCCATGTTGCCCCCTTAACCTCTTAAATATGCAAATTTCTGTACATTAAATGCAGTGTGACTCATGATTAAGAATAAGGTTAATCTTTGTTTTTATAAAACATAACTTAAGTGCCACTGTTCAGACACTTGAGTTTGCAGCTGCTGCATGTATGGAACTCCTATTCATGTCTGAGGAAGTTTTATACACAGAGCAGCTGCAGATCTAGTCCCATATTAGTCATTTGTCTGCCAAATAGTTTAATTTAACTTTATTAAAGTATTCTAAACTCTTAATTTCCTGATGACTGTTACTTGGTATTATGGGGAAAAGCACTAGAAGCTAAGAGGGTTATTTCAGTAAACTACATGAATTTACAATAATTAAAATGCAAATTGCAATACAAGTACAGAGTTCCTTTTGCATTTTGCTTATATTGCCTTCTCTGTGCATTCATATTTTTCCTCTTAATGTAGGTGATTTAAACAGTGGATAAAGGAAAAAAAAATGGACCAACATTGGCCTAGTTAATTTAGTTTTGTGAAAGTGGAAGTTTGCATGTTTGTTTGTATAGTTTACAGATTATTTTCTAAGTATATCCTTGCAGGTTCTTAGAGTTGTCACAGCAATATTTCTACTCTCTGGAAATAGCTGTTTTTTTTCCCCCCAAACCGGATGAATAACTGATTATATAATGGCAAGGTTTTATACCTCCCTTTCCCTCACTCACGTGGAAGACGTTTTACCATTTTACATAGCTTTGTACTCTCTTTATAAACAGACATGAATTCATCTTCACAGTACTTCTGCTAGGTAGGTACACTTATCCCCATTTGGCAGGTGGGCAGGCTGAGACAGAGACCAAGGAGACACGGCAGATCAGTAGCAGCAGTAGTTCCCAGTCCAACACTCAGTGTGATGGACAGTGTTACCAGCGTTCTTAATTTACAAAAATAATCATCCCAATCGGCATAGATGGAATATGCACTAAATAATTTACAGTTTGTTTTTTATAATCTGTTTCATAAGGGTAGTCATTTATTTAGTAAGCATTTCTGATAGATGTGGAAAAACTACAACCAGGTCACAACAATTTACATGTTTCAGGGGGACGGGTCACTATGTCAAAAGTACAGCTTATGTAAAATTTAGCTTTAATAATACATAATTCATAATCTAATGGCATATGGTTGTTAAAAAAATGTCTGTCATTATGTGGCAGCAGCTAGGATGTTTTTTACATGTAACATTTTAAATATGTTGTTGTAGTCAAGTTGGTCCCAGGATACTAGAGAGACAAAGTGGGTGAGGTAATATCTTTTGTTGGACTGATGTCTGCTGATGAGAGAGACCAGCTTTTGAGCTTACACAGAGCTCTTCTTCAGGTCTAGTAAATGCATGCTTGGTCTACACTAAAATTACATTGACCTAACTCTGTAAGCATCTACACTGCAGTGTTGCTCCCACCGATGAAAGTCTCCCACTACACTGAATTAATAACTCCACCTCCATGAGAAGCATAGTACTTGGGTTGATGTAGTTAGGTCACTAACAGTGTAATGTAGACACTGCATTGCTTACATCAGACTGTTCTAGCTGTCAGTCCCTGGTGCCAGACAGCCAGAGCCCCACCACACCAGAGCTCGGGCTGTCAGTGCCCCACACTGACAGTTAAATTGGTGCAAGAGCTCCTAGTGAGGAGGCGCACCACTGACAGAAGGAGCTAGTGTGGACGTGCAAAATCAATTTAATTACTGCAGGCGCTGTACATCAATGTAACTTAAGTTGACTTAATTTTGTAGTGTAGACTTGCCCGTACTCAGAGCATCACAGCAAAATACAAGGTAGAACAGATTGTTTAGCAGAAGTAGTTCACCTTGAATGGCCCCTTGAAATGTGTGTTAAGTGGCCTGTTAACACCTCTCCCGTCATTTGGGGTAGGGCGAAGCTGTGGGATGGGTTTAGTGGACTGTAGACTGTTGTAATAAGCCATAAATCCAGTCTCTCCATTCAGTCCATGTTTGTTAGTGTCTAGCAAAGTTATGAATTAACCTCCTAAGCCAGTGGTTCTCAAACTGGGGACTTTGCCTCCAGCATTTATAATGGTGTTTTATATAAAAAAGTGTTTGTTTTTAATTTATTGGGGGGGGGGTCTCACTCAGAGGCTTGCTATGTGAAAGGGGTCACCGGTACAAAAGTTTGAGAACTACTGTCCTAGGCTTGTCTTTTGAAGATGTTTTGAAGGTTTTCTTTGAGGATTTCAAAGGAAACCTGTACAACACTTTCAAAAGATTAGCCTGGGAGGTAAATTTTATTTAGCTGTGACACTGAGTATGTTTCCCGGACCTGAAGAAGAGCTCTGGGTAAGCTCGAAAAATTCTCTCTCTCACCAACTGAAGTTGGTCCTATAAAATATATTACCTCACCTATCTTGTCTCACATTTTAAATATAAAAATTTAATGGAAATAATACATACTGCAATGATACAATAAATTATCAAATACACAAGTATCTACCAAGAAGTTGTGATCACTTACATCTCAACCTTTTCCTTATTAATAGCTCAGTACTGTATATTTTAAACTAACATTGCCCTTTCTCTGAAAGACAGCAGTTTTTTAACTCTTTTATAGTAAGTGGGTGAGAAGGTATAAGAGATGTAGCACAATCTTGGCATTTCTTTGGGATGTTTTCTTAATCATAGAAAGCATAGAAATATATGACTAGAAGGGATTTCAGTCTAGTCCCCTGCACTGAGGCAGAACTAAGTCCACGGAAAGCAGCAATTCCTGTGTTTGGGCAGCATAGGCAGTGCTCCCTCTCTATGCCCCAGGGGTATAAATTGCCATAAAGTGAAAAGTGGGGGGAAACAGGGCACAGAATCTTAGAATCATAGATGTGAGAGGGTCATGTGAGACAGTATGAAAAGCATTACTAAAGTCGAGATACTGTACGTGACATCTACTGCTTCACCCCCCTCCCCTCCCTCATCCACAAGCCTTGTTAATCTGTCAAAGAAGGATATTAGGTTGGTTTGACATAATTTGTTCTTGACAAATCCATGTTAACTGTTACTTTGCCTTTATTTTCTTCTAGGTGCTTACAAATAAATTGATTTGATTATTTGCTCCATTATCTTTCTGGGTACCAAAGTTAAGCTGACTGGTCTAGAATTCCCTGAGTTGTACTTATTCCTCTTTTTATAGATAGGTACTATATTTGGCTTTTCCAGTCATCAGGTATCTCTCCAGTCCTCCATGAGTTCTCAAAGATGATTGCTAATGGGTCAGAGATCTCTTCAGCCAGCTCCTTAAGTATTCTAGGATGTATTTCGTGTACTTTAATATTCACATCTCTTTTAAATAATATTCTTGGCGACATGTAGAGGTATCCATTTTTACAGCAATCTGCTAATGAAGAGTACTTGAGTGGCAATTTTCTTTTACTTGAAAATGTTCTTTTACTTAATGTACAATATATTTAATGTAATTCTATTCAGAGGATCTTGTTGTTAATCTAGAATATCTTGTAATTGGAAGAGGACATATCACTTGTTTGGGCAGTAGGGGAATAAGAACTAGCATACCGGATCAGAACTAATCCAGTACATTCTCTCTACCCATGCAAGATGCTTAATCTAGGTGTTTTGTAATCTGTTTTAACTATAATTTCAGCCAATTTTACCTGGTCCTGAAACATGGCTCACTGATCTGTAGTTCCCAGGATCACCCCAACCACCATTTTGGGGGCGAGGGGTTGTTTTTTGTTTTTAAAAAGATTGGTGCAGCATTTGCTACCCTCTAGATATATGGAATAGTAATCTGTTCGCCATTCTTAAATTCCTTCAGAACTCTCAAGCAAATATCATCCAGTCCTTATAATGTATTGCTCTTCTGTACTTCAGTTTGTTCCAGCGGCTTGTCTTTTGGCACTTCAGACTTCGACAGTGTCTCATCTTTATTACTTGAAGAGTAAGGGTGAAATCCTGACCCCAAGGAAGTCAATGGGAGTTTTGCCATTGACTTCAATAGGGGCCAAGATTTTACCTTAGGTATCTCATCAGCATCCTTTGAAGTGAAGACTAATGCAAAGAGGTAATTTAGCTTCTCTGTTTTTGATATTTGTTTTTTTGTCATAGGAACTTTGAAGAGCCCATCTAACATAGTGAATGCCAGTGAAAATGAGGTAGGATCAGAGACTAAAATAGGGAAAGAACAAGTTAAAAATTACATAGACAAGCTGTCATCAAATCACCTCAGTGTCTGATGAAATACATCCTAGAATACTCAGGGTGCTGGCTGAGGAGATATCTGAGCCATTAGCGAGTATCTTCAAAAAGTCATGGAAGATGGTAGAGAATTCAGAGGACTGGAAAATGGCAAATATAATGCCAATCTATAAAAAGGGAAATAAGGACAACTTGGGAAATACAGACCAATCAGCTTAAAAACCTGGAAAGTTAATGGAGCTAATAATTAAGCAATCGATTTGCAAACACCTAGAAGATAATAAGGAAGGTGATAAGTAATAACATAGATTTGTCAAGACAAATTGTGTCAGACCAACCTAATAGCTTTCTTTGACAGGGTAACAAGCGTTGAGGATGTGGTAGAAGCGGTAGATGTGGTATATCTTGACTTTTAGTAAGACTTTTGATACCGTCTCGCATGACCTTCTCATAAACAATCTAGGGAAATACAACATAGATGGAGCTACTACAAGGTGAGCGCATAACTGGTTGGAAAACCGTTCCCAGAGTGTAGTTATTTAGTGGTTCACAGTCAAGCTGGAAGAGCATATCAAGTGCAGTCCCACAGGGATCAGTTCTGGGTCTGGTTCTGTTCAATATCTTCATCAGTGATTTAGACAATGGCATAGAGAGCACACATATAAAGTTTGTGGACGATACCACGCTGGGAGGGGTTACAAGTGCTTTGGAAGGTAGGATTAAAATTCAAAATGATCTGAACGAACTGAAGAAATGGTGTGAAGTGAATAGGATGAAATTCAATAAGGACAAATGCAAAGTACTCCACTTGGGAAAGAACAATCAGTTGCACACATACAAAATGGGAAATGACCTGCCTAGGAAGGGGTACTGTGGAAAGGGCTCTGGGGGTCACAGTGGATCACAAACTAAATATGAGTCAACAGTGTAACACTGTTCAGGGGGAAAGGTGGGGGGAAGAGCAAACATCCCAGAATGATGTTTGCATCAGCAGGAGTGTTATTAGTAAGCCATAAGAAGTAATTCTTCTGCTTTACTCTGCGGTGATTATGCCTCAGCTGGAACATTGGGTCTAGTTCTGGGTGCCAGATTTCAGGAAAGATGTGGACAAACTAGAGAGTCCAGAGAAGAGCAACAAAAATAATTAAAGGTTTAGAAAACATTACCTATGCGGGCACACTGAAAAAATTGTGTTTTTTAATCTGGAGAAAAGAAGAGGGGGCATGATAACAGTTTTCAAGTACATAAAAGGTTGTTACGAGAAAGAGGGAGGTAAGTTGTTCTCATTAACCTCTGAGGATAGGACAAGAAGCAATTGGCTTCTAAACCTTCCTTGCTGCAATTGGTTTAGGCTGACCAGACGTCCCGATATTTAGGTGTTTGTCCCACGTCCTGACCGATCTTTGGTCGGGATGCAGTTTGTCCCAATATTTCGCTCTGCCAGCAGCACTGGTGTGTGTTTTTTTTTTTTTTTTTTGCTCTGCCGGTGGACCCTCCCTCCATGTGTCCCGATATTTTCTTCCTCTCATCTGTTCACCCTAAATTGGTTGCACATAAGGAAGAACTTCCTGACTGTCAGGGTGGTTAAGCACAGGAATAATTGCCTTGGGAGGTTGTGGAATCTCCGTTATTGGAGATTTTTAAGAGCAGGTTAGACAAACACCTGTCACAGATGGTCTAGATAATACTTAGTCTGCCATGAGTGCAGAGGACTGGACCAGATGACCCCTTGAGATCCCTTCCAGTCCTATAATTTTACAATAGTCACTTATATCTTCTAACTTAGATGTTAAACATTTTGTCTGCTATAACGGCTCATGCTCCTTTCCATGGATTACATGTATTAGTAGATAGGTCTTCAGCGTTTGTAGATTTGTTGAGAACATATATTGGGGAAGAACCCAAGCAAAAACGCATGGCAATTGTTAGGTGTTTGCATTTGTGGCCTATTCATGTCATTTTAAATTATTAATTTTTATTTGTGCGGGCAGAAAGAAGTTGCATCTGTGGTGTCTTCATTTCCTGAGCTGTCTAGAAGGAACAGACTACTTTATCTTTTTTTTATGCACTAGATCTAAATTAAGTCTGCAGTTTGCATGCCATGTTAATGCTTACAGGGAAGAGAATGTGTGTCTGGTTTATAGGCACGGCCACAGTACATTTCACAAAAATGCAACAAAATTTGTCTGAAGACAAGAGACTGCTGAATCTGTGAGCTAGAAACCAGAATTATTGCAGGGCTGACATGCTTGTCTTGGAGAACGAGGGGGGGAAGAAGGACTGATAGTTGTATCACTTACAGAGTCCTGTTAACTGATGGTGTCAACTGTTAGAGGAAACTGCTTGTCTGGCTAAATGCCAATTCATTGGCTAAGAGAGGCAGAATAGAACAGGTTTAAAATGGCATCCAAGATTACTGCCCAAGGAAGAAGATAAACTGTCTAATACTCAGTGATGATTTTGCCATGATGGCTTCTTTATTGTACCTTTTCCTTTATTTTTAAGGGAGGGAAGGACCACCAAATAAATGTTTGTAATAATCAAGTTTTCAATTATTTTATTGTCTGTATTTATTAATTTTTCAGTGCTGATTCTGTTAGTTGTATCAGCTGCTCCACCATCAAATACTTGTCGATGGCATAGTATGTCACTGGTTATGATTATCATCAGCAGGAACTTGAATGCTCAAAGGTGCAATGCATTACATTTTTTTGGGTAATTTGCATAAACCACAGGTGCTTTCCAGACGGCCAGCCAAATCAATTAATGTGTGTGTCTGCAGTCTGCAAAACATTGACGGTTATGAAATATTACTACATAGAGTAGAAAAACTATATTTAAAATCCTATTTTGTATCCTTAAAGGTTTACTGTCAAGTAATGAGACAGAATATGTAGCTTTCAAAATAGCTCATTTTGATATTTTGAAAACGATATACTGTTATTAAATGTCCTTCTGGTAATCTCTGTATGTATTGTCTTTAAAATTGATCTTCCCAAAATGAAAATTGTTTAAAAAAGTGACACATAATTAGTGCAACCCCAATACATTCATAATATAGTATTCATACCCTTAGTGCTTTAGATTTTACAGATTATCTATCTATCGATCTAGATTGTATATAAAATCACTGTGTCTGCTGCAGAAATCCAACCAGCTCTGGGGTGAAACGTGCACCTACTTAATGGCATACAAGAATACTACGTAGCAAGTGAAGAAAACTATATCCAATTGAAACTGCAGGGAATTTATTTTAGACTGGCACCTGTATTTACTCAAATTGGAATTTCGCCAGGTTCCTAGAATTAACAGTCCTCCCTTCTTTCAAAAATATGTCAGGATATATTTTAATGATCATGTATGTCAGCAGCTGTTTCTTATATCACCTCTGAAAGATTGCAGAGTTTCCTAAATGTTGGGTAGGACATTTTTATCACAGACTCAGAGGTGAAGCTCGTTATTGACTGAATCACCAGCATTAGGCCTTTAAAAATGTTGAGTTGCTGTGGGGAAGGGAGTGGTTTGGGGATTTCTGCTAGGGTGACGAACCTCGACTTTACGTCAGTCTTTATCTTTCACGTCTCTTTTGATTTATATCTCTTGTCACAGGCTAGTTCCTTATTCTTGTAGGCATCAACATATTTGAAGTCCCTCTGATTGCTGTAAGGGAGGAGGAGCTTTCTCTCTTCTCCCTCCTGTGAGGGTAAGCACAGGTCTCTACTATTCTGTTTTTCTCTGGCCTCATTCCTAAATAATTCCAGCATTTACCTTTGCTGCTGCTTATGCTTCTTCAAGTGTCAGCCTGAAATTAACGTAATTCTGGAGGACGGGGTTCTGAATATGGAACAATCTTGTTCATTTCACTAAGTTAATATTTGCCATAGTAATGCACAATAGCAGATGCCCCGGTATTGTCTGCATGCTAACTCCAGAAGACAATGCTCATTAGTTTACATTTATTTCACATTTGTATTGGAAAGACTGCCATATAGTTTCACAATCATAAAGCATTCAAAATTTATTTTAAAGTGAAATCTTAAATTCTGTGGAAATTGATGACTTAGGACCCCAAATTTTCCAGGGAAACCTTCCTATTTCCCAGTGGTAAGTGGACTAGGGAATTCTCCAATCCTTGACCATACTTGCAGCACTTTGTGTCTTCCTTGTGGGAGGGAGGTACTAGTCCAGCCTGCTCTGATTTACTTAGTTCACATATTGGCATGAATATCTTTCCAACATTTACCTTTTGCTAAATTAAAAATACACAAGAAATACAAATTCATAGCATACCTAATAAACTGTCCATACAATAAAATGTTTACCTACAATAATAATAGGAACCTCTGAACCATCTGTTTCTTCCAAATCTATTTCTTCCCTCCCCACCAGCCACAACTCTTTACTCACTCCCTCTCCAAATACCTGAGGAAAAAAGAGGGTCTGTATAGCAGGCCCGGAAGGTTGACAAATCTATGCTCTGAACCGCTGAAGGGACTGTTTCGGAGTCATATTCCTCATAGAAAACGCCTTGCCAGCAGCTCTTTCATATGTAAAACAGACTGGGACTCTAGCTCAAGCACCTCCACTTATCACAATTGTAGTACATCACATATAGTGTTGGTGGGGAGAGGCAATCCTATAGGCCTATAAAATGGATTGTCAGACTTTTTGGAAGCCTTAAATCCTTGTCTTTGTGACTTTGTCAGATCCTTGACTTCTCTGAAACCTTACTTCACTGTAGTTGTATTTTTAATTGGTGTATGAGCTGCTTTTCGTAGAAAAGTCTTGACCACATTTCCTTTAGAGATGTTACATACTTTATACGGATACTGCACTTTGTTTTGGTTTTCTTTTTATTTCCTCCCCATGGTTGTTTCTGTTCAATATGATGTATTGGACTAAACCAACCCAATTATGCTCTCATCTGTAACTAGCACAGCCTTTTCTTTTATGCATCGGCTTATCATAATGTGGTTAGAAATGTTTTTGTATTCTTAGGCTGAAAAAGAATGTAAAGTTGAGTGCTTCTTCTGATGTTGCACCCCATAATGCTTTATGGAAATATGCTTATGAAAGTAAATATGACATAACTGGAATATGTTTTATGTTGGATAGGCCATGTAACATATCTCTGCAAAGGTTATGATCTACTGGATATATTCATCCTATTTATATGCATGTATCATTTTTGTATTCTAAGTTATGAATATTGGCTGTGTACTTGTTTGATTTTAAGTAGCCTTAGTAAGGCATTTGGTTAGCTTCTTAAGAAAGGAATTTGCAAGTTAAGTGCCCAATCAAGAAACACTTAACAGACAATAGACCTTGGAAGACTCCAATCCACATAAGAAGTCTACCTGGGGACTTTCAAGGTAGCATATAAGCAATGGCTGCCACCTATAAAGTTCTGAGTCATGCATGGACATGTGACTTGCCCATGTGACTCCAAAACTCCATCTTGCAGCTGGGTTCTGCATAGGAGAGAGGAAGGGGTCTCCACCCACAAGAGAGAGTTTATTTAAGCCCCTGGGAGACTCCTCCATTTGGTCTTCAGCTGGCTCAAGAGAGAGCCTCTCCACCCCCAAAGGATACCTTAAAGAAACTGGAACAAAGGACAGTAACCACAGGGGTGTGAATGGTTGCTGGGCCCAGACTAGAAGGAGACTAGTCTGTAAAAGAAGCTTACTGGAGCATCTCCGAGGGTGAGATTTCATCTGTTACCACTTTCCTATGGTACTAGGCTTAGACTTGTTTTGTTTTATTTTGCTTGGTACAGTAATTCACTTTGTTCTGTCTGTTACTACTTGGGACCACTTAAATCCTATTTTTGTATTTAATAAAATCACTTTTTACTTATTAATTAACCCAGAGTATGTATTAATACCTGGGGGGGTGGGGCAAACAGCTGTGCATATCTCTCTATCAATGCTATAGAGGGCAAACAATTTATGAGTTTACCCTGTATAAGCTTTATACAGGGTAAAATAGATTTATTTGGGATTTGGACCCCATTGGGAGCTGGGCATCTGAGAGTTGGAGACAGGAATACGTCTTAAGCTGTTTTCAGTTAAGCCTGCAGCTTTTGGGGGATGTTTTGGGTCTGGGTTTGTAGCAGGCTAGCGTGTCTGGCTCAAACAGGCAAGGTTCTGGAGTCCCAAGTTAGCAGGGAAAATGGGTTAGAAGTAGTCTCAGCACATCAGTTGGCAGTCCCAAAGGAGTTTCTGTGAATCCAACCCGTCACACTCCTGACTTTGCCTATATCAACCAATTGGAAGCCATACGTGATGTTCACTAAAGGGCTAAGCTAATTTTAATTGTGTAGACTTTGCTTTCATGCAAATTGAAGAGAGGAAAAAAAACAATATAACTAAACTGTTGGTATGTATGGCAAACATATTTTTATTGGTATTATTAAATCTAAATATTAATTTTAGGAAGACTTCTTTAATGTCTCTAAAATCAAGTTTTGGGGCGAGATTGTGGCAAGTCCTGTGCAATTTTCACTGCATATCACAATTCAGAAAATAATTTAGTGCATGCACAGGCATTTGGTTTGGTTGGCTTGCAGAGTTTGGCACTAGAACCACTGTGTAACATAATAGCTGTGAGCTAGAAGAGTATCCTAGTATGGCCATAGAACTGGTTTGGAGCCAGATTTTTCTTACCAAGCTTAACTGTGTCCTGGGTTTTACACTTGGCCTGTGTAAACCTTGCTATTTCAGATGTGTTTGACAGTCCTTGATATGAGGGAATTGGACTGTTAGTATGCTTGTTTCCTGGCCAATACCTACTTCTCTTTTCCATATCACACTTGTTTCACATTAATAATCTCACCCAAGGTTTTGGGAGACTTGAGTTGTACATGTATGGTTATATGTTAGGGTTGATTTGAGGTATTAGAACCACTTCAAACATTGAAAAAGAAGCCTTCATGCTCTCCAAAAGATTGATTTATATCTACTTTAAACTCTGTTTCTGTGAAGTACCTGCTAGGAATTGCGGGAGGGTTCTGAAGATTCAGGGTCCCTAGGAGCCTAGGGTTATCTTCAATATACACAAATTGTTGTTTTTTTATTTTTTTAAAGTACCAAATTTCTAAAATCTATTGGGTTTGAGAAGTTCTTAGTGTTTCTATGCACATGGAAAAAGTAGAATAGCTGTTCAAAGTAAAATGTTTTCTGAAAGTAGTCAATATATAAATTCAGTCTGGGGCGTTGAGCTAGGGGGCTACTTGGTTGCTGTTCGGAAGCAACAGGAATGAGAAATTCACAAGTTTGAAACCACAGATATGATGGACTATCAACAAATGCTCATTAGATTGGAGGGGTCCATTACCTAGCAATTACCTTGGATTGTGGGTGCTAGGTCTGAATTTGGGACTTAATCCATGTTGTTCCCTTTCATTTTATCAGAGCCCCTCCTACTTTTTCATTTGCCACTCCAGACAAATGCTATATTCTTCTAAAGCTTGCCCACCTAGCCACAGTGTCTGCATTGGTTGCAGCCATATCCTTCTTGTCAGTTGTTTTCTGGGATGTGGCAAACCTCCACTCATGTAATTGCCTCAGGTGCAGGATACCGGCAAGTGCCTAGAGTAGGCTAATGTGTTTCCTTACATTTTGGGGGAGTTCTCATTTGCGCAGCAGAGTTAGGGAGCAGTCAGAAGGGGAAGAGTGAGCAACAAAATCTTGTGGGTTAGCTCGCTGGCTTGGCTGACAGGAAAAGGAGAAAAACCAAGTGTCTGTAGTGTCTGAAACCACATCCCTGGAAAACAGTAAAATTCATCTTTAATATAAATATACATTGTAACTTTTAGAAGTCTACAAAGTCAAATGGGTAAATAACCACAGACTAATTATGATTCTTGTATGCTCAGGGATAATAAACGTGGCTGGCGGACCTCTTGCAAAAATAGCAATTGTAAACTAGAGAATATGCACATAATTGGATGCTGTTTGAGCTTCATCAAAATCTTTCATTGACTTCTAATCATTATATCACTATTTTGCAAACTTATTTATAATGTTCCAGAAACTCAGGTTGCTTTCTCCTAATTGGAGTTCTTTATTACTTTCAAATCAATGATTTCTGAATAACGTATCAAATAGTGCACTTGTTGAAACATCTTTTACGGAGTATGAAAAAAAAATATGAAACTCTAATGTGAAGGAACATTCGCAAGGTTGATAGACCCGGAATGTGACCTAGGCTACCACAATACAAATGATTAATAATTTCTGCATATGTAGAGATGTGCATGCATTTTCAGAATAAATGTCTTATAGTCCCTTATAAAATAAGTTGCAGCAGGCTAATACTTGTAAACAACCCGACCATAATAAAGCAGTGTTTGCTGATAGTGGGGGTGAGGGGAAGTAATCCATACAGGGAAAAAAAAATCCGTTTCAGGTTTCCAAAGCAGTGGTAATCAGTGAGGAAAATGATATAGAAAATATTTGAAGTGGCCTTTTAATGATTTTAACCTTATCTAGGAAGTTTCTGTCATCAGAGTATTTCAGTTGTAAATTCTTTTCTTGGAACAGAACATTGTTGGTACCCCAAATTGTTCAAGAGACAAATTGTGATAATTGGTTCATCAGAACCTGAGAGCTGTCTACAATAAAATGTTGTGTTATGTACTTTTTGCTTTTGTTTAAGCTATTTAAAATATATGTGACTTTTAAGAGATGGACAGTGCTTTTGTTGGTGAAGGTAGGGTGGTTGGGTGTTTTTTTTTTACTGCAGTCTCAAATTTAGAAATGCTAACTAATGTCACAATTAGTTGAGAACTAGCCGAGGAGACTGTTCAGATGCATATTGTGTTGTTCAAGGGTTCCATTTTGAGACTGAACAAGAGTAATATACTGTGATGGCAAAATCTTAAATGCTGTTCTTGTGAGCATTCTAATGCTCACAAGAACAGACACGTTCTAAGATTTTCAATATATTGGGCTGTATTCAAACCAGGTCCAGAAAACAAGTTTTGGATCCAACCTGCAATCCAATATGTAGTGGTAGGCTCAGCTCACGCAACCTTCATAGTCCCTCCCTCTCTGATTCCTGATTTCAGCAGGGAAGCGGTGTAGGGACAGAAGGTTTCAGTTGTAGCCCATCTCTGCTCAAATAGTTGAAATTATTTTTTTTTAATTGAAATCCATGGTAGAGGTGCTTCCCCCACCCCAATTGTTCTTGTTTGTTATGCTGATCATAATGCTACATGAGTATGTGGATAGAATATATGTATATAACAGACATACAAGTCTGTAGAAGAGAGCAGCAATTTATAAAAATTCGAATTAGTTTTATAAAATATATAAATGTCAAGTGCTCTGAATGGGAGGTGACCTTTTCATGTTTAACGCAACAGCTGAAAAAAGATGAGTAGTGTAGCTACCAAGGCTGCAGGGAAATTGAATTCATGGTGCCTTTTTATTGTTCCTTCTGTACCGTTGATTCTAATTTTAGAAGCTTACATCACTTTAGTTATGATGACAGCCGCCCTCCCTCACTTAGCATAGATCATATTTTCATACTGCTTATGAATCCTCCCTATCCTTTCAATAAGATTTTTCTACAGCATGTTAGTAAGCATTTAGCTGCTGTGGAAACTGATGCACATAAGTAACCAATAGCAGAACGCAATGTTGCCCTAAAGACCTGAGGGAAGCTAAGTCCTATTTCCCTTGTTCAGAAGGGTGAGGAATAGGGTGGAGAGTTGTTTTAAAAACAGGAATTCCTGAAGTTCTAATGGGAGGCTAACCTTGCCACAAAATACAATGATTCATTTAAAATGCTTAAGTTAAATGTGGGGGAGGGGGAAAGGGAATCAGACACGCATGCCAGCAGTACTAAATCAGGGCAGTGTGGGGATGCTTCCAGCTTGTGCTGCAGCATCTGCCACTGTATATAGCATTCTACCATCATCACTCCCTTCATTTTCCAAAAGATGTAAAGTCCTCAAATATATGATGCTAGTCCCTTGATACTGGTACTGTTAACATTAGAATATTTGTATATTAGGCTGTTGTACTTGGAAATTAATACCTGCAAAGCCAGAGAGCAAAATAAACTAATTTAGGCTCAAACCCCTTTGCTTCAGTTTGTGAAATGGCAGATTGCTTTGCAACCGGCTGGTTTTAACCCTCAAACCCCTCCCCCCCGTCCTACTTGGTGGTAGGGTATAGTAATTACTGTACGCAAAGAAAATGGCAGAGAGAGAACGCCTTTATAGCTGACTACTTCTGCCATGCCTCTTTGCTTGAAGTGGGTGCTCAGTTATACTAAAAGTCACTCTGTGACTTGTTCTGGTCTTTGGTCCTAAAAGTCCAGCAGTCATAGCCAGCACCCTTCCTTTTGCTGGGCATGCAAGCAACTATCTTGCCTTTTCAGCTAGTGCATGCAGGTTTTAATATCACTGCTTGCCTTCACTGCACAACTGCAATATTCAAACAACTGGCATTTCTTGGATTGATCTGGGAATAGTAGTAACTATTGGGGGAGGTATCTTCTGGTGTCAGCTGTGAAATATACATGATTTTTGCATAATTTCAATTGGTGGGATCTCTTTAAGCAAAGAGGAGAAACCTCTAATCCAATTTAAATTAAATATAAATTTAAAAGATCCAAATAAGTGTCTTAGTGCCATTTTTTTTTGTTTAAAAATCCTATTCTTCAATGATTTAGTCTTGTTAAATAAATCTCCATGTTCTGATTGTCTAACAGGCGGAGTGGGAAAATTCTGATACATTTATGGGTGGATAAGAAGAATGCTATGCATAGAAATAATCCTATGGAGTGATATTCCAAATATGAAAATAAAAGCATCATTGAGAAACCAGGAAGGATTTTCAGGAAGCACAGATCAAGATTTTTTTTTTTTTTAAATAAGGCTTTTATATGCAATGAAAAATTGGGATTCATCTTAAAATGAGAAACAAAATACTGTTTCTGGTTTTACCACATGTTTCTTAAAATTCTATTTTGGTTGAGATCACTATTAAACAATCTCCGCAAAAGATTTTTCCTCAAGTCACTGTTGTATTGTGATCTGACGTTTATCTTCAACAAATCATTGTAAAAGAACTTGTGGCACTGTACCATAAGGCGCTTAGGCTAAAAAAAAAAATTCTCCAGTATAGAATTAGGTCAATTTTTTCACCCTGTTCATAGCTGTTAGGCTGGCAGGTTTGCATGCAGGGTCTCGGATTCATTCCCTAGAGAACTGCAGTAGCTTCAGTCTGATTGGTAGGAATAGGAAAAGGATGATGTCATCTTCACTTAAAGACAAAACTAGAAGGAAATAGAATTTTGTTCCCATTATTGAGCTTGTGTTTACAGTAGTTGTAAAATATGGCATTCACTCCAAAATCTTTAGTGGATTGAATTTCATGCACAATGCAGCAATTTAAAATGCAGTTGTGAGATGAATATCTCTTGTTTAGCTGGACAAGAGAATTTGTGTGCTATCAGTGCACATGTAGACAAGGGGAGAGGCTTCCTTTATTATTTTTTTATTTTTTTTTAATTGTAATTATAGTAATTGTAGTGAAACAAGTAATACAACCCAGAAGAGTTTGGACATTCCCTAATTATTACTGAAACTGAAAGGTTCTTATTAGTGTGGCTGTAAACCTGATGTTTATATTCAAAATGCTGTAGAGCAGCATGGCATGAATCATTTCAAAAGGTATAACACACTTTATAGCAATGAGGCTGATGTTGTCCTGTAGCCTGCTCTGCTGCAATACTGTGGAAAGAATAGTGAATTGAATTTTCTCTGCCTGGTGGTGCTTAACACTTCAAGGGTGGAATATTTATCTAAAATTCCTTCATCGTGTAAAACAGGAAAAGATTTTGGCTCTGTGTGAGAACCTTATAAATAAATACATGCTAGATGTCAAATAAGTCGCAGTTGTTTCCCTCTTGATGTTACAAAATCAAAAATATTAATTGCATCTTTAAAATATTTTTAGCCATTTTTTCATTGTTTGACAAAATTGGTGGTTTTAAGAATGTGATACAAATTATTTGTCTTTCAAGATAGTTTTGGAAAGTGAGCTCATCTCATAGTTGAGTTGAAAATATAGAAGAGTCATATACTCAACTCTAACCTTCTTTGATACGGCCTTGTTCTGGAAAGCAAAGTGGAAGTAGAGTCATAGTACCCATAAGTAAGGTTGCCAGGCGTCTGGTTTTCAACTGGAATGCCCTAGATCCACGCGGCCCCATAGGCACATGGACGTCCAGGGACGCTCTGCGTGCTACCTCCGCCCCTCATGCCGGCTCTGCAGCTCCCACTGACCAGGAACCGTGACCAATGGGAGCTGTGGGGGCAGCACCTGTGGGCGCAAGGGCAGCGTGCGGAGCCTCCCTGGCCGCCCATGCGCCTAGGGGTGGCAGGGACCTGGCTGCTGCTTCCTGGGAGCTGCAGTAAGCACCGCCAGGACCCCGTACCCCCTCCTGCATGCCAATCCCCTGCCCCAGCCCGGAGTCCCTCCCACACCCAAACTCCTTCCCGGAGCTGCCCCCTCCTCCCCCCAAATCCTGCCCCAGCCCAGAGCCCCCTCCTTCACCCCAAACCCCTCAGCCCCACCCCAGAGCCTGCACCCCCAGCTGGAGTCCTCATCCCTCACCCCCCGGCACCCCAACCCCTGCCCCAGCCCGGTGAAAATGAGTGAGGATGGGGGAGAGCGAGCGACGGAGGGAGGGAGATGGAGCAAGTGGGGGCAAGGCCTCAGAAAAGGGGCGGGGCAGAGATGTTCGGTTTTGTGTGATTAGAAAGTTGGCAAGCCTACCCATAAGCAGTTTTTAGTCTGAGATGAGGCGTGTATCTTCCCTGTGAAACAGACTTAGCTCAATTTCTTGAAAGTGAGAATTCCCTGGATGGGCACAGTGGGTGAAGCAAAGCTTATCACTGGGAAGCCTCAAAGGGCCTGATTCAGAATTGAAGTAAAAAATAACTTTGCTGCTAGTAGCCTACTTATCGCTATTGCCACCACTTAGCAGCTAGCTGAAGCAGTTTGGTCGATGAGGAGAAGGTATGGCTTTTAATTTCCAAATCAGCTTAGAGGCAGTATATAGTGTTGGGTGTGGATGGTGAGCTTGTGACAGAAACTTGTGGAGGGAGGAAACTATGAAAAAGGGAATAGAGGGAAAAGATGGAGAACTGGGTGGACAGCTAGTGGCCCCTTTTGTACTTGAAGTAAAAAGACATTGATTTAAAAATTTTATTAAGATGATGTTAAAAAAAAAAGTGAATAGAGTTTGAGCATAGAAGTTTCTGGCTATCAGGGAATAACGTACAGATTATTGAGGGTGCAAAGTTTGGTTTAAGATCAGGTGGCATAAGGAATACATAATCTGCAATATCCCCGATTGGGGGTAAAAAGTTGATGGGTCAAAGTACAGGCATTGAGATATGAGGGTATGAAGTTCTTAGAGTGGCTATGTTCGGGTGTGGAGTATAATGAGTGGATATGATGATGAGGATGGATTGACCCTCATTTTGGTGAGATTTAATGTTCAGGGAGTTTATGGTTCCAATTCATATGATCCAACGGAGAAGGTCACTTGGTCCCTTTTTCGTAGTGGGAGAATGATGCTTTGAATTTGGGCTGCTATAGTTTCTTTTCCGCTCCTTAGAGTGTGGTAATGGCCAATTAACTTCTAGGAATTGAGTGCATCATAACATTCCCTGCCCAAAGGTGCAGGAAATCCTAGGTGACATACCTAGAGTAGGTCTCCTGTGTGCTAGACTGCCATCCAAGCCACCGAGCTGCTGAAAAATGTTTGTTTTTAGCTGCAAAAAGAAAATATCTTGCAATTCTTGCCCTCTAATTAGAAACTAGAATTGTTGCTCTTTCAGGGTTATTGCAGTAGTTTGATTTTTTAAAAAAACAGATTTTTTAAAAAGAACTTTTAACATGTTTGTTTTTTTTCATTCAAATGATTTCTCATTTGGTTTACGGGAGCATCTCCTTCCAGTAAGAAGTTTATACAATTCTTGGACAAAATTCCTTGAAGAATGAACAGAAGGCTGTAAAAATGACAGCCAGAGCAAGGTCATTATATGGCATACACTTGAAAAACGGGAATTATTTTACTTAGAAAAGATTTTTTTTTTACCTTGAAGTGTTAAACTTGAATACAAAGATAAGAAATGTGACTTGCCCAGAATACTGTTGAAAATGAAGTGTAAATATAGACACATATTTGAGAAGCTGATTTTTAAAAAATTCATAGTTATTGTATGTGCTGTGGTAGATCATAAAAATGATACAAACATAATGTAGAACAAGAATGTTATGCTAAATTGTTGTACAGAGATGTGTATTTATATTAGGTCAATAAAGATGCTCTGCTGGCTGCATCTGCAGATACAGTAGCCAGTTGATCTAATGCAGTTTCTAAAGGCTTTCTATACAGGTGATGTCATCCTTTTAGCTCAGTTCCCCTCCCACTCTCTTTCCTCCTTATTAGATATTTCATCTTGCTGCGGAGCATCCAATCGATGAAAGCTTTTCCTGAGGGAGCTGCTGAGAAGCAAGCAAAAATAGTAGGAATTAGGACTCCAGCGTTCAGTCTTGCCGTAGCCGTGGATGTATATTTTGTAGTGCATTATATAATTGTTTTAATTGGAAAAGCTAGGCTTGGATTAACCATGGTATCTGGCTGATGCATTAGAATACTAAGCAACACTGCAGAGTTGTAAACTCTGCATGATAAAATAGAGAGAAAGAAAAAGGGTTTGGATTGCAGAGGTTCCGAGACATTCCATAGTGCAAACCTGTTAGAGTATATATCCTGAAGCTACAACCTGGACATGAATTGAATTTTGCAGTTATGGTGGGCAAGCGTATAAAGAAGAAACTTTAATATCAAGGGTGTGAGATTCCTGAGTTGCCTAAGATGCAGAAGAACCTTTGCCAATTTGATCTACAACATTAAAATGTGAAGTTTTGGAACCGGAAGATAAACCAGCCTTACCTACATTTTAGTAGGAAAAGAAAGACTCAGAAGAATTCAAGTCTCACCTTTTAGTATAATGTTACATTAATATATAATTTTAATCCAGTTCAGAATTAATTCCATTCTACACCACCCTTCACTTGCATGCCTATTGCTTGGGGGAGCCTATGGATATTTGTATTTGAAGAGCCGGGAGTACTGAAACATTTTGATTTGCATTTATGTGCTTGTTAAAACTGCAACATTTTTATAGGAATTGCTGCTGCTAACTCACTGCAACACTGAAAACTACTGAGATACAGTAGAAGCTGTAATCAAATTCATCAGTGTGAAAAATCAAACCTGAGCAGTTGTGTGTGCATATACATCCACTGCTTTGGTTTATGATTTACAAGGAGAATCTAATAAGGATTTTACTAAATAATTTTCCTCTCTGGCTTTTATCTGAGAGAGGAAACTTTCCTTCTCAGCCCAAGAAATGGCTTTTCTTGTTCGTTGTTACGCCAATTGTCTGCAGCCATGGGCCTCCAAAGTAAGTAAGGTTTTTTGTCACTAATAAATTCTCTCTGAATTTTACTGACAAACATGGTACTTTTAAAATGTTTCTGAGCTAAGAACTGTTCAAAACATCCTTCGTACTATTCTGCATGTGATGTTGGACTCAACTATCCCAAAAGAATAATCCATGCATAATGCCCAAAAGGGCAGAGGAATCTTGAAATCTGACAATCAATATATTAATAGTATACAGATTAAAATGTTGTGTAAAAACACTTGTGTTTTAACCCACAGAACTTGAATTTTAGGTCTACTGTATTACTCCGAATATTACTAGAGTATGACGCTTATAGGATTGGTTATAACTGCTTGTGCATATTGTTAACTTGATATATATTCCAACCCACTGCATGGTTTAATTTTCAAGATATACTATACTATGCTATTGTTTTCCAAGATTTAATATTGGAGAAATGATTAATTCAGTAGCTGGGCTTTGTATTTGAAATTAACTTCTTCAAATAATATGAATTATTTTGATGTGCATTTTAAAATGCAGATTTTGTGTAACTGTTTATTTTTTAATGGCGATAATGTAAACCAAGAATACCTAAGTAGGCAAACCTGTCTTGAGGTGACTTCTTTAAAGACATTAACTGATATAGTACTTGTTTGGGTCTTTCTCTCAAAAAATTGCTTGTGTTTCATTAGCTTTGCTGGCTGCCACGGCTGAAGTAAGGCAGTGCCTATATCTGAGTTGATTACAAACAGCCAGAGGCTAGAGGTCTATATATTATTTTCCCTATTTCATATTTCTGTAGAACTTAGAGGTCCATGTCAGGATGGGGGCTGGGTTGTGCTAGGTGTTGTAATGTATGAAGATTTGGTGAAATCCTGGTCTTATTGAAGTCAAAGGGAGCTTTGCCATTGACCTCAGAGGAGTCAAGATTTAAGCATGACACCTGCCATGAAGAGTTTAGAATCTAAGTTACATATAAAATGTGGGAGTGGACAGGAGAGGTATACAATCAAGTACATACAATTCTTATATACATTGCATTTTTGTCTAATCATTTTTCTATGTCAATTAAAAGGCAAATGGAAATTCACTCTGTTTTAGCATCTGGGAGCTGCAGGGGTGAAGTACCTTAGAAAATCAGCTCACCTTTATTTATGTTCCCAAGTATGGATCGAGGTTCCTAACCTTAATGCTTAAGGGCTTGTCTTCACATATAGCGCTAAAGAAGGATTTTCTTTTAGGATTTTGGCCTAACCAAGACAACATGGATAATGCTTGTGCTTAAACAGTCTTTTAAGGAAAAGTTGGGGTCCTAAAAGGACAGTTGGACTGCTGCATAAGTACTAGTGATGTTACCAAAAAGGCCATAATAATGTTAATCTGGGTACTGGTCAATCGCTAGCCTGTGTGACTGAAACAGTGTAAAAGTATGACTAATAAAAAAATTAATTTAATATGTAAATACACAAGCTGCCCATCACCACTGAGAGGAGTACACTGTGAGAAGTTGAATCGCATAGGCAAATGTAAAATAGTTCAGGCCAGCTAATGTATTGTCTAAGTAGTCACTAGAAAAAGATGTATTGTGAATTTGTGCAAATTGGATTCTACAAGCCACTCCTTTCTTTTATATAAGTTCCTGTAGAAGCCAGGAAAGTATTGCTTAAAGCCCTTTGCAAAGTGACTGCCCAAAAGGGATCACTGCCTCTGTGCAGGAAAGTGGTGGTGGTTGTTTGTATTGCACGAGCACCTAGCAGTTAGGGATCATGACCCCATTGCGCTGTACAGACATAACAAAAAGATGGTCCCTACGACTTTATAATCTAAGTATAAGACGAGACAACAAATAGATATGGGCAGCACTAAGAAACAATGATTATGAAGATCATGATAAGCAGTGGTCATGGCACACCAGTTGCCTAAGCAGGAGTGCCCCCTAGCTGTTTTCCTGCTAAGGGTGGAAAACCTTTTCAGTGCCCTTGCCAGGCAAGAAAAAACAAAACAAAACAACCCAACAATGAGCTGTGCCCTGTTCACCCATCCTGGAACTGGCCCTGTGCCATCTAAACAATATCGAGTTTTTTGTAGGCATCATGGCAGAGGAGAGTTTTAAGGAAAGAGGTGAAGGAGGACAATGAGATGGTTTTGCATATGTTTACAAGGAACTACTCCTATAGATAATGGGTGGCAGGAAAGAAAGCTCTGCAGTTCTGTCTCTGTTCTGTCGTATTATACACCTCTATCCCGATATAACACTGTCCTCGGGAGCCAAAAAATCTTGACGCGTTATAGGTGAAACTGTGCTATATCAAACTTGCGTTGATCCGCCGGAGCACGCAGCCCCACCCCCCGGAGCGCTGCTTTACCGCGTTATATCCGAATTCGTGTTATATCGGGTCGCGTTATATCAGGGTAGAGGTGTATTAATAGTAAATACTTGTAATGTAAAAAATGAGACAACTTCAAAAAATGGTTTAGTAGTTCTTTGAAGCTGTCTTTGGAATTCTGTCAACTCTGTGTCTAGAATGTGTATGTGCTTTTTGGTATTAGACTCTTAAACACTGACACATCATGAAGTCCTTATTAGAGAATTATAAAATTCATAATTTGAAGTGTTTTATGGCAGGAAAAATGATATGCATGCCCTAACAATTTTACAGATATTAAAATACATACACACATGTTATGCATATATACTGCATGCAGTGTATTTCTTTTACAGATAATATGCTTTTGGAAGATGTGCATTTCTGGTCCTGTTTTGTATAGATCTAACAAATATTTAAATCCTGAAGGAGGCCTGTTATGTTTACAATTCCAGATGTTAGTTGTCGGATTAGATTTTAAATTAAATCTAATAACATTCCTTGCACTTTACTGTAGGCTTAGCAAAAATCAAATTCTATTGTGTGGAACAGTGAGTCTAATGGTTATAGCACAGGATTGGGAGCCAGAAGTCCTGGGTTCTATTCCTGTTTCTGCCACCATGGGACCTAAGACAAGGCACCTAACTTCTAAGTCTTAGTGTAGTCTAAATGAGCACTTGCTGCCTGACAAGCTGGGGTGTAACTATACAGCACTCCAAGATGCCACACATTAACGGTCCATGTGGACAGTTTACTAAAAGTTTCCTCGAGCACACTGACATATTTTGGGTTTGAAGCAGCAGTAGGTCGAAGCGCACTAGGGAACTTTTAGTGCACATCAGTAGGATCTACACCTGCTGGAACGCTATACATTTACATCTGAGCTTGCTGAATAGTAAGTACTTGTGCAGACATGCCCTTAGTTTACCCGTCAGTAAAATTAATTAAAGCAAATGTATTATCTCACAGGCCTGCCTCAGTCCACTTGATTAATCTTTGAGACCCTCAGCAGAAAAGCTTTTTATAATTACCAGTTATTTTCCGCATAACAAGAGGAATGCAAGCACTTACCAGTCTTGATTCCATGTCCTCCTTGTGTCAGCTACTATATTTGATTGTGAAAAAGCAATCTTAATATTATTTATGAATTTGTAAATGTCTTTAATGAAGAAGATATAATTGACCCATTGGCTCTCCTTTTTCCCCTACTTCATTCCTGTTCTTACTTCTCCCAGTTTTGCCCTTTCCAGTCTCTTGCATATCGCATTCTCTGATAATTGCAGATCCTGTTCTTTCCTGCTACAGCACTCTACTCAAGACTCTGGAGCCATCTTTCCCACTCCATGATGCTTCTCACTAGTGCTTTCCCTCTTGTCAGTGCCCTTTCCATATATTTTGGCATTACCTCCAGCATCTCATAAGTTTGACCCCTGGTCTTCTTTTCCTTCATGGATTTTTTTACCTTCTCATCCTCTTCAATGGAAGGATTGGCACTTGGTAGAGGCAGCTATGTTCCTTCCATGTACTTGGTTTATGCAGGGACCACTACTGGAGGCACCACCTCTTCATGGAATCAGCAGATGCTTTTACTGTCTGCTGAGCATACTTCATTGTGCAGTGCCCCGCACACTTGCTCTTTACACCAGTTGACCCTTGAGCAGTCTGAGGATGACCTTCGTGTCCCATGGGTCAGCATATGAGGACTCCTGCTTTACTTCACTGGAAATTAACTCCCTTTTCTAAAATAAATGTACAAGTGTGACTCACACTTCCGTAAAACTCTTTGGTTTATTCCTTTTTGTTCAGTGGCTTAAAACAATTCAAGTTAAAATGGCACAGTAGATGGTTGCTGCCCATTTACTGAAGAAAATTGTAACTGTCCTCATGCTCATGCTTACAATACTATGACAATCAGCAAAGGCAGAGACTAAATCATGGCAAATATGCAGAGAACATGTCTTCTTTTCTCAGCAGAAATACCTGACTCCAACAAATTTCCGGGATAGTATTTTGCATTTGTAGGCTGAGTGGGTTGACAATCATAAACATAAACATCTCGATCACCTTGTTTCCTTCATCTTTCATAGATAAGAAACATGTTTTCTTGTTCTAAATGTATATTTGTGTAATTTTGTTTAAATTTAAATGGCATGCAAAGTTTTATCACCATCTGCATTTATATGCTAGTCTCAGACCCAACATATGATTCCTATGTCACTTACATGCATGGATTTCTTCATGAATCAAAAAGAAAATGTAGATGGGTTTGTATGTCAACTCTGTTTACATAACTAGGGTCTTCGAGGGCTTCATTATGCAAAGGGACAAGACCTTGCCTGTGAAATAAAATGTTGAAGACAATCTATCACTTGAGGAATTACTGTATTTGCATTATGATTTGTGCATGGTTATAGATGTATATAAGTGCATTACTGTAGCTGATTGTCACTTGCGGGTTTTTATGGTGAAGGGAGCCATGAAGTGAAGATAACTTATGTCAGCCTAAGGATGTGTAAAGAGAGATGATTATTTCCATAATATTGTGCCAAACAGTGCATATAATAAGAGTGTCATAAATTATTTAACTAATGTAAAACTTTTGAAAAGGTAAGTTTAGATTTTCACATGCCTGGGATACTGTTATCAAAATAAGAGATGCTCAAACACAGAAAATTGCTGTATGCTACCTGGCTAACTGAGCTTTAATGATTTATGAGACACAGATTCCCTGTAAAACTCATAAATAGTTTTAATATTATTTGCCAATAAGCTTGTATTTTACTATAATGTATTTAGACAAATGCATCTTTTTCATCATGTGATATTTATTTTTTAGTGGCAAATGAGGCCAGTAAAGTTGGACCTCTGGAGAATCCATTGAATTTCCTTGCATGCTCCACTTGCCATAGTATGACAAATTTAGGATTTTGTTCTGCATATCATTGTAAGTGTATCAGAGGACTGTTAACTCATATTATGGAGCTTTCATTGATACTTACTGGCAGTTTTCTCACATTGAAGTAAAAGATTTAGTCATTAAAATTATTTTGATGTGGAGTGTGTGTGTGTGTGTGTGTGAGAGAGAGAACATGCTTAGCATTGTCACGATTTAAAGCACCGCAGTGAAGTAATCTATAATTTAGACATACAAAAACTAAGTTAAAATTACATTACATGTCTGGTTTAAGCCAAGATCAGAAGCCAGTTTGAAACAATGTCCTTAACTCACCCTATTGTACCTAAGCAACTGTAATGCATTTTTGAAGCTTCCTTAAAAGTATTATCTTCCTACTATATGAGCCACAAAGGGCAGATTTAAGACTCAAGATCTTTGGGTTTCTTGGGTTTAGAACAATCTTTTAATGTTATTTTGATGTCTTGTGTCAGTTTCCCTATATTTTTACACTGAAAATAGTCACATTAATTTTTGTAACTCAAGAATCATTCCAGTGCAGATTCCATGGATAAATTTGAAATCTCTGAAAATGAAAATTTGGTAATGAAAAATATTGTTATGGTCCTTAACTATATTGCATACATGTGTCTAATAGTAATAATAGTTTGATGAATAGGCATGGAGTACAGTCAGTGAGACTAAACAAACAGAAGTTTCTGAACACAGAGATGTTTGCTAATAGCATTTATTGAAGTTTTTAGATTTAAAAACGATGTAAAATATGTATGCAATTTCATAGACATTGTTTTTCTGTGTGTCAAACTATTGGCTTTTATAAAGTTTTATAATATTTCTGGGGCTGCTCAAGATGACATATATTTGACTCTTTAGTAAGCTAATATGTGTACTGACTTGAGTTTAGCCATCAGCTGATGGATGTTAGATTTCTTCCAAAGATTTAATTTGGAATGGTCTGACTTTCAGTAAATAGAAAATAAGAGAGTATACGTGCTATTACTTAACCTCAAAAAGTCTCTTTTTATTTAAGGTGTTTGAGGACCTGTGTTCCTTGAGCAGAAATCCAGTGTAATTTCTGATAGCTTGTGTATATATAGCTAGCTGATGACTGATGCATGTAGGAAATATGGCTAGGTTTATGATTCAAGTTTCATGCTGTATATGGACAAACATATGTACCAAAGGTCCTCCTGGTGTGTCAAAGTAGCCATCTTTCTTTCTCCTTTCCCACTAACCTAACTCCAATCACATTTTTAAGAGTTGCTGTTTCAATAATGAAAGATTAATCAGCTATCTCAAGGATTTTCCTGGAGAGTGATCAGGAAGCAGTGTTGTGGTTCTACGCTTAAGAAACATGAACCAGAATTAATTTGTGAAGCCCTGGCATAGAGGCAGCAAAGAAATACAGGCACCTTTCTGAGAACTGTAAAGTTATGTTTTATGGATTCTTATGAGTAGCTGGTAGAAGTGATACATTCATCCGCAGGATAAAGGAGAAGAAAGACTGCTTAGCTTACTAGTGCCAGCAAAAATCTTTTGGATATTTAGAAAAAGGGGACCCAGTGTATTGGGAACAATGTAGCTAGGGCATGAGGGAACGTAGGAGAGAAGAGGTTAAGGAGAGGTTATTTGCCTGAAAAAATGAATAACTGCATCTATATCATATGAAAACAAACCTAATGCTGTTTGTGTTTTAAAGTGGTGATTGGGAAGGATAAAATTTTAGAGTGATGGTTTAGGTCTTAAGCTATGGAAGCATAGGCCAGAATGAGCCTTGTAGGAGATGGTGAGGTAAAAAATAGAATTAAAGTAAAACTAAATATCTTGTTACATATTAAATGTGAAAATAGATAAATTGAAGTTGCAATTGGAATAATAGGGATGTAATTGGATCATGAAAATAACTAGCAACTAAATCACCAATATACAGAGTTTGCTGAAGGTACAGGCAAAAAGGAGCAAGGAGTATGGAAATATTGGTGAGGAAAGAGAGGCTGCACAGAGAAATTACATAAACACTTAATCTGAAATATCAGTCCAACTACTGAAACATCAGTAATTCTGCTGTGTCAGCCATAATTAGTCAGGTGGTTCTTGAATGTTACAGATCAAGGCTGTTGGATAACATATATTGGAAAATTCTTTTGTACATAAGAGGGCCTTTAAGAAGGCTGAGCCTTTGATCATGCGGCATTTAAATTCTACAGTTATTGATTGTAATAGCAATTCTGCTCTGCTTGTAGATGCATACTAACTTATGCAGTTTATTGTCCACGTTGCATTGGAATCTCTTCTGGACATAATCCAAGAAACATAACCAAGGGTGATAAATAAGGTTGATGTTTGGAAGTATGTAGAATTTAGTGCTAATATTGGAAATGAAATTATTGTGTGGTCAAATACTAAAAGAAACAATTTTTTGACTGAAGACTTGTTCTAGGGAAATGCTGATTTTTAATAGGAATTAACTAAGGTATTGGAAATCTATGCTGAAATTTGTTATAAAAGAGCGAAGTTGCACAGCAAGGCTTTTTGAATGGCCCTGAGTTTGAGACCGTGGGATACCAGTTTCAAAATAAGAAATTCAAGACAGAACTATTTAATTCAAAGTAGTACATACACAATAAAGGTTTGTAAATAAGGGTCTCAAAGAAAATAACTTACAAGTTAAAAATAAGGAGGTTGAAAGGATACAGTGACCATAGCTGACATATGGGAACGCGCAGTTAAACTTAAAAGCGATTTGATTGTTTTGATTTAGTTGTTTATTCCAGTGATCTTTCCTATTTAGCAGTCCGATATTCCTTCATGTCCTAATCTAAAATTAAGCAAAAGTTATCTCCAACTGACTAGTTATAACTTTCTAAATTTCTGCTCTGAACATTAACTATGAAGTAAAATTGTTATCCTTAAAATAAATAAATAAATTAAATAATTGAGTGTAATGGAAGTTGAGAGGCAGCATTTCCTGAATCTCAAAGGTTAGCAAATGTGATCACCCTTGGTGCTACAACTGCATGTCTTAACAGTAGGCTACTTTAATATATCTTTACCATGTTTGTCCACACTGGGTTTTGCGGAAAATTTTGCACTGGTGTAGCTAATCCAAATAATGTTGTACGCTGGTATAGTAAATATACATTAGAGATTTGTACTGGTGTGGGAGAAAAAGAGTGTATACAAGCCCTAAATTGACAGTGTATTCGAGCTTCTGATAAGCTTTGCCATTCTTTCCCCTCTGTGGCATAATTTTTAACCCCAATATTGTATTTTAATATTACCCTATTTGGCAATAGTTCAGGGATCTTCACTGAGGCAAATAAAGTGTCATGTAAACTCCCATCCTTAAGCCAAGTATGAAAAATGTGGCCACAGGGCTAAAAGGAAAGATACCAAGGAATAATAGCATTAGGTGAGTACTGCTTCACCTTAGGACACAAGAATAGAATGTAATATTTCTGTCTCCGAGGTTGACACTAGTAATATATCCTGTCTAAACAAACTAGCAATATACATCTCTGTAGGGGTCCAGCAACATTGGTTAAGAAATGTTTTCAAAGAATCTCAGGTGCAAAAAGTGAAACCAAGGGCGTGGTACATGAACAATTAATTTACAGAAAGCTGTGATGTCAATCTGCCCCACATTAGCCTGCCATGGACCCTGCTGACATGCATTAACAGTTTGTTAATGTGCTTTAATCCAGTCCTGTTCAGAATCTTTTTCCCGTTCAGAATCAGTCACTGGAAGTTCATTCTCCCATTTAGATTTAACTTTAGACAAGTAATGTGCAGTGGCTAAAACCCACTGAGTTTATTTTCCTTACTGTGACGAAGTGGGGGTCTTATTTGTCTTGCTATGTTGCATGTGAGTCTTACTGTTCTATACTAATACTGCATGTTCCTTAGTTTCCCAGTGTACTGCACCAATAATTAGGTAGTGGGAATTGGGTGTGTGATTTTGCTGAGACCTTCTGGGCAGGTGAGACCGTCCAGCTATTTGCAGCTATGTAACTTGAGACCCAAGAGGGGGGTGCGACCAGGTGACACCTTTGGCCCAGGAAGCCAGACAAAGAGAAGGAGGAGGGGCATGAAGAGGGGTGTCAGGTCAGGTGGCTGGAGGCTGGGAGTCTGCTTGGGGGAACTGGGAGAGGGGGGAATCCAGGGCGTCTGGCCCAGGATTCCCAAGATGGACTTGACTAAAAGTCACTGATGTCCGTAGTAACAAGCTCTGTTCTACACTGACGTCCTGTCTACGAATAAACCTTCTGTTTTACTGGCTGGCTGAGAGTCACATCTGACTGCGGAGTTGGGGTGCAGGGTCCTCTGGCTTCCCCAGGAGCCCCGCCTGTGCGGACTCGCTGTGGGAAGCACAGGGTGTGAAAAGGGGATGTTGAATGCTCCGAGGTCAGACCCAGGAAGGTCGAAGCTGTGTAAGCTTCTTGCCCTGGAGCCAGTATGCTCACAGAGAGAAGGCATGCTCCCCCAGAATCCTGACTGGCTTCGTATGGAATAGTTCCAGAGCATCGCCCGGTGACTCTGTGACACTTACTGATAAGTTCTCCAAGAATATTCCTTCAGTGATCTCATTAAAGTATGTGTTCTAATGTGGTTAATAAGGTGTGCTGCTGACCATATAACATAAAATATTGGGTGATGCTATTTTTATACAGATAACATGACATTTCTTAAAACACATCAAACAGTGTAATATATTTTAATATTCTGTAACAAAGATAGCAGTGAGCTTTGAAGTAATTCAAAGGGGGAATGTTTTATCCCTTTCTGTTGTGACACAAGAAGAGGACAGATCCTTTCTCCAAAGCAAATGTTTCTATTTTCTATCCCTGAACAGGAAAAGAAATAGAAACATAAATCTGAAAAAACTAGACTTCCTAGATGGCAACTTCTGTCCATTACCTTTTGTGATTTATGTGGATGCTCTGTATCTATTATGAAATTCATGATAACTTGCCTAAGCTGGGCCTCACCATCCACACTGCTATTTATATCGTGCTAGCTGGGAGTGTAATGTAGGGGTAGATGTACCTACAAGTGACTTCACTACTAGCAATTATTCCTTTGTGTGTTAATTTGGGAGGGTTCTGGTACTATATTGTAAAGTCTCCGATTTAATTAATCTCAGAATCAAGGGCATCAGGCTTACTGGCAAATGGCTTCTTCTGTGGTTTATGGCCCAAAATAGTATTTATTGAATATAGGCACAACATTATTAGTAGTTTGAATATTAGATTAATTAGATTAGAAAGTGAAGATGATGGTGGAAAACTTTTTTTCAAAGAGCTATGTAAATGTTAGCTGTGTGACTATTTGCATTGACTTTGATGACATGTCAGCACCTTTGAAAGTCAAGTGTCGCAATCTGGGTATTCAAAACCTGAAAATTAAACATATGGAAATGTTGGACTTTAACCTCCATTCACTTGAACTGAGGTGTTGTAAGGCTTACTAGTTGTAAAGAGCTTTGAAATTGTTGGATGAAAGGCATTATGTCAATGTTAAGTGCTGGTGGTGATAGTAAGTATTTAGTAGAGTAACGAGGAAAAATTACTCTGGATAAATGTGCATTCAGCTAGATTTTGTTTATCTCTGCCGTGTGTTATTCACACAAACAATTGAATAACCTTAGTGTTTTGATAATCTTGCACGGTAACATCAGTACATCTTGTCAACCTTCAGTCACAGTACCACCACTGTGATCACCTGCACATCTACCAATGTGATATATGCCATCATGTGCCAGCAATGCCCCTCTGCCATGTACATTGGCCAAACCGGACAGTCTCTACGTAAAAGAATAAATGGACACAAATCAGATGTCAAGAATTATAACATTCAAAAACCAGTTGGAGAACACTTCAACCTCCCTGGCCACTCGCTTACAGTCCTAAAAGTCGCAATATTACAACAACAAAATTTCAGAAACAGACTCCAACGAGAGACTGTTGAATTGGAATTAATTTGTAAATTGGACACCATTAAATTAGGCTTGAATAAAGGCTGGGAGTGGATGGGCCATTACACAAAGAAAAACTATCTCCCCATGCTTATCCCCTGCCCACCCCCCGTTCCTCACATCTCCTTGTCAGTTGCTGCAAATGGGCCATTTTCATTACCACTACAAACAATTCTTTTTCTCTCCTGCTGATAATAGCTCACCTTAACTGATCACGCTCCTTATAGTGTGTATGGTAACACCCATTGTTTCATGTTCTCTGTGTGTATGTGTATATATGTGTGTGTGTATGTGTATATATATATATATATATTCCTACTGTATTTTCCACTACATGCATCCGATGAAGTGGGCTGTGCTCACTTATGCTCAAATAAATTTTAGTGTCTCTAAGGTGCCACAAGTGCTCCTGTTCTTTTTTTTTTTTAGTACCACTGTTGTACTTTGTACAATGAAGAATATTATCTCATTTTGATGTTTTAATGCATGGGGCTTTAGTAGCATAATTTTTGTTAGCATTAATTAATCCCATCTTTTCACAAAATGGGGCTAAGAGTCCTGTAGGTTTGCTAAATCTGAAATTAGATTTGAGCATGGATTTCAATTGAACTTCTATGGTTTGTTTTTCAAAGAAATGCATCCGTTCCCCTAAAACCCTCACACAGATTCATCTTTCCATGTCATAGATAAGAGGTACTTCTAATACTTAATTTTAAGAGCATGTGCTTCCTTTTCAACTTGTGCAGGATGCTAAAGCTTGTTGATTGCAAACAGAACTGGACATTTCATGTAATTTGTCAGCTGGTGTGTTATCGACACCCTCCCCCTCCCCCCAAGTTAAGAATTTCCTAGTTGAAAATAACTTCCACTAATGCTTTTGTTATGATTTCTGTACTACAGTAGTACCTTGTGTGCTATATTAGTATTCTACCTTTCTCCAGTATGTTAATTAAATTTGTCTTTTGTGTAGTTGGGTAAATTATTATATTTGAATTATACCAATCTTTAAGATGAACAATTTTAATGGACCTTTCCTTGCTCCTAAGCATTATACTTTTTTAAACTTCCAATTGCCTTGATTTGAAATTAGTGTTTTAAGGATGCAGCTTAAACTTTTGTATTAACTTTAGTGAGTTCAACCATTTTATAGCTAATTTTATTTGGAGTTTTTTAACTCCATGTATGTCTTGGAAACTGGAATGGACATAGTTTGGAGCCTCCTAAAGAAACAGTGATTAAAACACATTTTTGTACAATGATCTCTATGTCAAAGTTAACAATTTTCTTCCTCATTCGAGACAGTTTCATTTTGTCAGGAGAAAGTTTTAAAAAACATTTCAGGAAGAGACACAAAGTAGCTGCTGCTTCAGATATGAAAGGTGGTTAATTACTTGGCAATGGTCTTAATCTTTTAATGAAAAGGACTTAATACAGCTGACTGTCTTCATCTCTTGGTATCAAGTATCAGAGGGGTAGCCGTGTTAGTCTGAATCTGTAAAAAGCAACAGAGGGTCCTGTGGCACCTTTAAGACTAACAGAAGTATTGGGAGCATAAGCTTTTGTGGGTAAGAACCTCACTTCTTGCATCTGAAGAAGTGAGGTTCTTACCCACAAAAGCTTATGCTCTCAATACTTCTGTTAGTCTTAAAGGTGCCACAGGACCCTCCATGTCTTGGTAAAATCTTCAAGTGGAAAAATTCCTGATTGCTTTTAGACTAAAAAGAAAATGTGTGCTTGCGTCTCTCACTCTCACACATGGGTCAAAGTAATGGGAGTGCTATTTCCCCAGATTTCTCCCTTCCTTTTTGGCTCCTTTGTTGAAGACTTGCCAGACAAGGGAATCTGATTTGAGAATAGTAGAAAGATCTGATGTCAGATAGGGGAGTTTGTTGGCCTTCCTGACAGTAAATGGAGCAATAAGTGCACATCTTGAGGGGAGAAAAAGATGGCCTAGTTGTGAGTATCCTATCTATCACTGCATCTCTAGTTTAATGTCCATGTCTTTTAAGCTTTGTCATTTGGAATGTACCTTCATCAGTCATAAGTATTGTGACCATCCCAAGCTTACGTGGCTAAAACTTTTATGCCATGTTATGCAGCCAAATATTTACTTTGAGTGTATATGTACTCACAAACATATGCCTTTTACGCACATTCATATAAACATGTATAGAGGATACAGGAAATTGTGATGTCTGATATTTTATTGCTTCAGCTTGGAATGGATAAATTACTCACAACTTGTGAGGACACAAATGAGCTATGCACATCAAGCAAATGAATTCAAATAAAACATTTCTTCTCCACCACATCATCACTGGTTTGAGCACCAGACTGGGACTCAGGAGATGTGGGTTCTATTCCAAGTTCCACCACTAGCCTGCTGGGTAACTTCAGGCAAGTCACTTCACCTCTGTTTTTCAGTTTTCCCATTTGTAAAATGGGAACAATGATGCTCCTTTGTCAGGCACTTTGAGATCTACTTATGAAAAGCCCTATGTAAAACCTTAGTAGTATGATGGTGGTGATGACTTTTATTTTATTAAGTTTGACTTTTTGTAATAAAGCTTTATACTTGCCAGCTTGAATGCCCACTCTTTTTTTCCCTACTATAACCACAAAGTAAATCATGAATGGGAAAGTAGATTTTAAAAAACTATTTACTTTTTTAAAAAAAGACATTAAAATAGGCTTACACAAGAAGACTGTCTCCAAGAGCTAGGAATTATTATTACCCACATATTTTACAAAGGAAAATTAACAATATTTTAATGTTCTTAATCATAGTATGAGGGCTATTTTTCATATCCTCTCCCTCCCATTAGAATGATTCCAATAGTACAGAACTCGGGGAAAAGAAAATTATGACTAGTCTTAGAAAACTCTTTTTAAAAAAAACCAGAACACCTATAATACTTTCTCCAGTGCAATATGGTAATTTTTAATGTCCAGTGTCTCAGGACCTTTTATGAAAATGTACATTATTCTTCAGTGGAAAGCTTTAGAATCACCCTTTTTTAACACAAGAATGAAAACATTTGTAGCCCTAATGGATCATAAGATGTTCCACTGTAAATATTTCAGTGGTCCAGGATTAAATAGTGCCCATCTTGTATCTTAGATCATTGTGACTTTGAAGATAAAGAGATAACGTCCACATTGGGAGTGTAGGGTAGGAACTTTTTTTTACAGGTTGGATCAAGAAAAGTAAAAAGGTGGTCTATTCAGAGTTCTAGTGACTAGTCCAGGGGAGGAGTATTGGTGGTCAAAGCACTGATCTTTGCAATCTAAGATGCGTGGTAAATGCCATTTATAATATGGATGTGAAATTTATTCAAGGATTTCCCACCATGTAGGAGATATAGCACATATGTCTACAACAGAACTCAACTAATTCACATTACTGAAAGGAAAACTTAAGGAACAAACAAAATAATGCAGCAAGGATACCGCATCTCAAAATAGTTTGTTCATTTGCCATGTCAATTGTGGTTTAGTCTCAATTATTTAATGGTTCTTAGTATACCAAAAACACACTGTAATACATGTTATAAAAATAGTGAAATAATAATAACATGAGACTTCACTATAGCATTTACTAATAAATATTTGCTGAGAAGTGTAAAGAGACACTAATATTTTATGCAGAGTGTTTATCAAAATGAGCATTAGTTAAGTTTAGTTAAATTTTAAAATGTTATCGACATCCCTCACTTCCCATACATTCTAATGATACAAAACTGAAGAGTATTGTTTTGGTTTAGAACTAGAGATAAGTACTTTTATTTAAGGAACTAATCACTTTAACTGATGACCATTATTTGAACTTTGATGTATAGGAAAGGTAGAAGACTTGACTAATGCTTTTGTCATTGATTGCTCTTCCTTATTTCCTGTCCATATGGTATTGTACATTTCCCAAGAGGATGTAATTTGCTGCTATAACTATGATTGTTATCCATTCATATTAAAATGTGGCAGCATTTACATTTTTAAAATATAGTTGCTGAAACTAGTTTTGTAATATCATTAGTGCTGTAAGGATAGCAATAGCATACCATCATATTTGTGGTTGTACTTCTATCTTGACTGTGTTCCTGAAGCTAAAAAAAAGAGAGAAAAAGAAAGTGACAGTACTCAGTAAAGATTTGATTTTATCAAATTCTTTATTGCTGGTGCAGGAATGATAATTGAAACTGAAATAGAACTGTTCAGGTACCAGGACCTGAGAAATCATGCTGCTTGCAGTATGAGCAATTGGAAGTTTTGTTCAGTCATTAGGATGTTTGTACAAAAGAGAATGTTTTGTAACTGATTGAGTTTGCTAATCCTGATAATGAAGATATTTCAGTATAATTTATGTGAAATTAAGTATTTAAGTAAATTGTAAGAAAAAGTCAGTGGGTGAAATGACTGGGCAGTTTATCATTTGAAACTCTATTCAGTAGGGAGGAATAAATATTTTATTTTAAAATCTGTACATTTTGAGTAAGTTTTGTGGTAGATTCTGAAAAGTATCTCTGGTTTCTTAAGACTCATAAATGTTTACACACACACACACTCACTCACTCTCTCTCTCTCTCTCTCTCTCTCTCTCTCTCTGTGTCAGGAAGAGGAGTGAAATATGTTCTGTAGTAATATAGAGAATAGTAGATCTAATCAGTTTATAAAATATTCTCTTATAAAGATAGATAGTGAATGTATATAGCTAGATCTATCTTTACAAATTAGTTATTTTAAAATCCAAAACACAGTTTTGAAAAATGAATAAAGTTTAAACTTTTTAATACAGTACCTAAATTTTAAGCAGTCTTTCAGTATGCTTAATCTTGAAAAGTATTGTATATATCTTCTAAAGATCTCTCACCTTGGATTAATAGATGATGTGAAGGACAAAGAATTTTCTTCCAGAGCCTCAGTCTGCAGTACATTGCCTTTTATTAATGCATTGAAAAAGTGTATGCATTTAAAGCACACAAACCTAGCATCACTCTTTTCTGTCTCTCCTAGCTTGTGTCCTCAGTGTGCAGCTGGCTTGCTTAAAAAGGGAAAGTCCTTATGACTTCATTATTTATTTGTCTTTAAATAGCACTGAAAAAAACAAGAAATCATTTAGCTTTCAACAGCATGATTGAGCTCCAAACAGAATCTCATTCAGTCGTCCTTGCCTGGTAGCCTAAAGCTATGATATGGAGCCCTGAGGATGCCAGGAGTATAAAAAGAAGTTAGAACATTGTAGGGGCATCTCCGGTATTAAACATAAAAGGATAAACCAAAATAAAATATAGAAACCTAATGGTAAAACAAATTAACGCCCCCAAGCGGAGAAATCCCTGTTGGGTGATAGGAAGGCACTCTCTTCCCCCAGCAGCTGCCTAGTGCTTCTGCAGCACTGTAGCCCCTGAGATTTAAGTCAGGTGTTTCCTTACAATTGCAAACGATAAGGCTATGTCTGTGCTAGGAAACTTCCTGGAATCACTATAGCAGAATAACTATTCCATGTTGTAATTATTCCAGAATAAAATCACTTTTATTCCAGCATAGAATGCACATACAGGAGGGTTATCCCAGAATACCTATTCTGGGAAATTTCCCTGTGTAAACAAGCCCTAAGACTTCCTCACTGGTGAGGACAAGATAGCTCGCTATTAGTTTTACCCTATTTATTTAAAAATGGCCCAAGTTAGTAGTGACTGTTAGCTATTATATAGTCTGAGTACAGGTGCATTTCACAAAAACAAATCCCAAAACATAATAATTGGGACCTTTGTCACTGGTTTCAGCAGGGAGGCCAGAGATTTAAGGGAAATTTTCAGAGGCACAAAGGGGAATTAAGAGGCCACAGGGGGTTGGCAACATGTCCATCATAAAAATGTTGAGGTCCATGGCATGGGGGGCGCTCACCTCGGGCGGCTTGGCTCTCCCTGCAAGCAGCTCCCCGTCCCTGCTGTTGCTCATTTGTGGATCCCTAAAAATTTTTGAATAGAGGTGCAGATCCCTTTGGAAATCTTAGTCATAGTCTGCGGACCCCAGGTTGAAAACCACTGTTCTATGATAACCATCTTTCGTGGACCCCTTAGACATAGTCTGTGGCCCCAGGGGCCCGCAGACCACAGTTTGAAACCACTGGGCCAAAGGATCAAGTTGTTAATGATCAATGACAGTTTTGTTTATAATAGACTTAGCACAGATTCGCCATTGCTTTGTTAAATTGTTAACTGGAAATTTTTAAAGAGATTGTTATTGTAAACAGAAGCATATAATGCACACAAAACAGATTTATGTGCATCCAACTTTACAGACAATAATAACGCTATAATACCATTGAGGGTTTCTGGGAATGTAAACTACATGACGAAAGCCACACTGATTCACTAATTTTACTATGAGCCTTCAACAGAATTAATTTTCTGTATTATTCTTGTCATTTGTAACATTTATAAAGGCTATAGTCGCTGTCTATTTCCATGTCTCTGCTACACTGTGCTTCTTTTGTAACACAAGGAAAAGTACATTAGTGTATCCCTAACACCTTCAGTATCTACAAGCTTCAGAGGGAGTGATACTTTGAAGTTTCTTTCACTAAGAGTTGAAGTTTTTCCTACTTATGCCTGAAGTTAATTGCCTGAATTTTCAGAGGTACCCAGTACCTTCTATCATTGACCTTAATGGGAGCTATGGATACTCAGCCATACAGTTTCTCTCCCTTGCACATCCCATTCCCTTGTCTCTCTTCAGGGCCCCCCCTCGTGAGAGACACTGCTTCTCAAACAGGCCATTGGGCTCTAGAGATGGTCCTACTGCAGCATCAGGGACAGGGATTCTACTCCCAGTATTTCCTGGTTTCCAAGCCCAAGAGAGGGATGAGACCTATCCTCAACCTCTGCAATCTCAAAAAATACATCAGATGGAGGAGGCTTCCTACATACAATTTTCTAAAGTTCTGCTGCACTCTAAGTTTTTATCTAGGATCGTTTCCCAGCTTCATTGGAACCTAGTTATATATCTATTGGTGTTCTTCCTAAGCCACATTCAAGCCCAGTAGAGCAGCATCTCCACATTTTGGATGTCAGGTGATGTCTAACATTTTATCTGGACAGAACTAAACCTTTCCTTTCCTTACTGTGTCTGTTTCATTTGCAGACCAAATGAAGGGTTAACCAATCTCTTCACAGACAATCTCCTGGTGGATAACATCTTGTATCATGAAAGCATACGAAATAGCCCAGGGTATGCCTCCTTATGGGGGGACAAGCTCATTCCCTGAGAGCTCAGGTGACGTCAACAGTATTTCTAAATGACATTTCTGTATTTGACACTTGTAGGGCAGCCACATGGTCCTCTGTGCATATTTTCAAACTGCTACGCCACTATGTAGCATCCAGATCAGGTGCAAATTTTGGGAAGGCAGTCCTGTAGTCCTCTTTTAAATAGACTCGGAGCCCCATCTTGTGCAAGTACTGCTTCTGAATCAGCCACATAGAAGACACAGCGTCGTCTATTTGAAGAAGAAAAAAGTTACCTACCTGTAACTGTTATTCTCCGAGATGTGATGCAGTCGTATTCCATGATCTGCCCTCCATCCCCTCGGCTTTGAGTCTGCACTTCTGACATTTGGTGCGAAGGAACTTAGGGGGTCAGAGTTGTGCCACTCCTATACAGCCAGGGGAGGGACTAGGGCTGCAGGGTGACGACTAGGCAAAGTTCTCCAGCTGTGGTGTGCAGGGTGCGCACACTCATAAAAAATACACGTGACTGCATCACATCTCAAAGAACAACAGTTACAGGTAGGTAACTTTTTTTAAATGTTGACCTTTTTATTAATGAGTTCTCTAAAAAATACTTTAGAGAAATCAAGGCCCATTGAAAAATATTCTTTAATAATTTCTATTATATAAATCTCACTGCGTGATTTTTTAAAAAATTCTTGGAATAAATAACTTGCATTTTATTTCTTTAAAAGCATCTGATGTCCAATTCAGAAACCAAAATCGTATTTCATCTTTGAAAAGCTCACATTAGAGAAATATTGTTAGTCTTTAATGGTTTCTCTCCTTTCATTAATGACAAATGTTTGCTTTTATATTAGTGGTGGTAGTTGAGTAGCACATATGGTTAAATGAATAATTTAGATGGAAGCCTCGCTTCATATACTGAGCAAATGACCACAATGCCATAAAATATCTGAGCCTTGAGATAAGATAGAAGTAAGTTGTTTTCGTGGAGGAGCCATGAATGTCCACTTTCCTATAATGTGGAAAGCATATTGCATCTGATTTATCATGTAAAAAGCTGTCTAAAGACTGAACAAAATCAAGTCTGTTCAATAAATTCTTTTCTGCTGCACATCACTATGCTGTATGGCGTTCTTATGGAATAGAGTAGTAGTTTGTTTGTTTGAGGTTATGGTTAAGTCTGTCAGCACTTTTACAATAAACTATCTTTTTTTCCCCAAGGCCTTTGTTTAGTGCTGAATATTTTAGGAAGCTAATTTTTGCACTTATGTCTTCACAACTGCATAAATATTTATGTAAAAACTTAGCAGACCATAAATATTTGTCATCTAGAGTCCATGATACTATAAGAAATATTTAATTTCCTAGGGACTTTTAGGGTCTGGATTTGGTGTGCATGGCTCCCATAAAATGTTGGATCTGTAATGACCTAAACAATTCCCTAAAAAAGCTTTGACACAACAGAAAGTTAGGTTTTTGGGACAGTAATTTCCCCCAAAAAAGTCTCTAATAGGTACCCATTTAGAACCCATAACATCAAGAACTTTGCCCTAGCTATCAGGCAGGGGGATACCAGTTTTAAAAAGTTGGTAGTCATTTGTTGGACTAAGATGTCCTAATTTGCTGTAACAAATGTCCCTGTTTGAGAAAATAGCTTGGAGGAAATTTTCCTCCTCCTTTTGGAATTATACCTTGTTGAAAAACTAAAGGGAAAGTAAACTTATGTGAGTATTATTGACCACAGTTCTGACCTGAAAAACTATCTAAACTCTGGACTTACCTCATTCTGTTCCTAGATACTTTGGTTTTTCAGTCCCTTCGTATTACAGGGGCATACTTTTGTATAGTTGATCGTGATTTAAGTCATGTAGTTAACAATAACTAAAATCTTTAATTGAAACACAATAATTTTGTATGGATAATTACAAAGTCTATCATAGTAGGATTGAATATTGAATTTTATAGAGTGTATAGCAGTTGTACCCCAAATCTATCTTGATTACAGTACACACTTTATAGATTTTACAGTGTTTTATTCAGTACTTTGCCCATGCTTTTTTTCCTCTCCCAATGATAGGTAAGCATTTTTCTTGTAGCTCATGGGTGAAGGTAAGTTTACACCACAGTACACAAGATTTCATTTTCATTTTGTGGGGGTAGTGTCTTAAAAGATCCAAATGCATCGTCACATGTTGCCACATCTTTGTGTGTGTGTGTGTGTGTGTGTGTGTGTGTGTGTGAGAGAGAGAGAGAAAACATAGTCTCTATATATGCAAGAATCATTTTGGGATTTTTCTTTCTATAAGCTTAATTTTTTTATTGTATTTATCTTCACCTGCTATGCTCAGGTGCTATAGCCATGTTTATGGAGAAAAATATAGTCTGAGCAATGATTTTCTGTATATAATATACATGCCTAGCTGCACCTCTGTTATACACAATATAAAATAAAGCCTGAAGAATCAATGTTGATTCTAAGGTCAAAATGGACCACTTGTGATCATCTAATCTAACCTTCTGCATAACTCTACCCATAGAACTTCCCCAAAACAATTCCTGTTTGAACGAGAGCATATTTTTGAGAAAAACATCCAATCTTAATTTAAAATTGGCAGTGATGGAGAATCCATCACAACCCTTAGGTTTTAATTACTACTTGGCACAATTAGCAGATTATCATTGTGGAAGCCTGTATACCACCTGCTTGTATCCTGCATATCTGTAGCTGGTGCTGTTAGTCACTTTCACTAGCATTAAATTCACTCACCTTTAAAATATAGAGAACTTTTAAAGGAAATGCTTAGCCTACATTACTTATGTAAATAAATGAACCCTTCATCTGTAGCAGTGTTTCCATCAGTAATGGCATGTTTTTCAGAATTTTCTGACTTCACCAATTAAGCTGCTGAAAGAATGGCTCATTACACACATAGTAATAACTGACTTTACTTGCTGGAAAATATATAAAACATTCCTATATTGAACATGCCTTCATGGGGAATCCAAGTCTTGCTGCTTAAGTGTAGAGATGGAGAATACAATTAAAATGTGAAATTGCTCTGTATCTTGTACACACAATATTTAGCTTCATAGATCTCTTACCTTGTACCTGCTTAGGAGATTTTGAAGCCAGTTGTGATCTTAGTAGGGGAAATAAGACTAAAATGTTTGTGTTCAATAAGAGGCACAAGTTAACTGAAGAGCAGGGAAATTCCTTATGTAAAAGGGAAGAGTTTTTCTTTTGTTCTAAACGGTGTGATTTACTACCCCCTAAACAAGAGTGGTGTGATCCTCCTCATAAAAGCTCGATGTCTGGCTGCAGAAGGATCCTCTGGCTCAGGCACTACTCAAGACAGCTGTAGGGCTGCACTCGGAGGACTCTGTTCCAAGCCTTGGCGTAGGGGGCATGCGCAGGCAGGGCTGGTAGGTGGAAGGGACATGTCGGGGGCAGAAGTGCAGCTCACAATGCTGTGATGATTCCAGGAAGCCAGTGGGGCTGATGTAGCTTAGACAGACCTGCAGGACAGTTTGTTCTGATGGAAGCCTTTGCAGATCCTGGAGCAGCCCAGGATTGAGAGGTCACAAAGGTGGCTTAATGCCACCTTAGCTCCCCACCAGCCACCATCTGAGATGAGTTTTGAATTCTGCCTGCTACAGGTGTAGGACAGAATTGTACTCTAGTTCCCCGTATATTGATCCAGTGGGGGAGGAGGAGAGGAGGCCACACTGCATTTCAAAACTTATTGAATGCCAGCTTTCTGTTGCTTGGGCAGTCCTCTGGGGTGGAGTGGAGTTCTGATAGCACAGATTCCTCTACCCATACAGCGATCAGATCCACTACCTCTGGTTTGGTCCATGCTGGAGCTCTTTTGCGATTCTGGGACTCCATGGTTACCTCTGCTGATGAGATCTGCACGGTCACCTCTGAGCTTGCCATGCTGGCCAAACAGGAAATGAAATCCAAAAGTTCGTGGGGCTTTTCCTGTCTACCTGGCCAGTGCATCTGAGTTGAGAGTGCTGTCCAGAGCGGTCACAATGGAGCACTCCGGGATAGCTCCCGGAGGCCAATACCATCGAATTGTGTCCACACTACCCCAAATTCGACCCAGCAAGGTTGATTTCAGCGCTAATCCTGTCGTTGGAGAGGAGTACAGAAATCGATTTTAAGAGCCCTTTAAGTCGACAAAAATGGCTTCATCGTGTGGACGGGTGCAGGGTTAAATCGATCTAATGCTGCTAAATTCGACCTAAACTCATAGTATAGACCAGGGCTTAGAGGCGTGAGGGTGGCTGAGGGCTAGAGTGGCTGTAGGCCACCTTTGCACCCTCCCAGTTATGGGTTGCTCCAGGGAGCGGCTGCTGATATAACTTAGGCAGCCCTCACCAGCTGCCTGTGGGCTCCACAGCTTCCTACTTACAATACCACCTCTATGCCAGAGTTCGTATATAGGTCCTCAGAAGACAGCCTGTGGCAGTCTTTCTCAACTCCTGCACACAGGGAATGCTCCCCCAACCAGATCTTGGGCTTTTAGAGCCCCTTTAGGCTGTTCTGGCTCCTTTTACCCAGCGTACGGGGCAGGAGAGTCTCAACCCTTATCTCTCTCCTTCATTATTGCAACATCCTCATCGTCATATCTAACTCCAAACACTCATGTTGCTGATCTCCATTGCTGTACAAAACATAGCCACTGAGATAACTTTCTTAACTTAGTTCATCAGTTTGATTCCCTCTTTGAATTCTTCCACTGCTCCAGCATATCATGTGGATGATTCTTACCCTCTATCTTCTGTCTTAGGTTTTTATAATCCTGCCCATCACCATAGTATCTGATCACCTTCCATGTAATATTGACAGTAAAAGCCAAGTCCTTAGGGGATTTTCTGGAGTCCTCACCTTCAGTGGGTATTTCTGGAGTGGCAATGGGTAGCATTTGGTACATGTTATTTTCACTAACCCTGCCACATTCTGAACTGCTTTGTACTCCAGTTCCCCTCCTCCATCATTGGTTCATTAGCAGGCTTCAGCTGTTGGTCCAGAGAATTTCACATGATGCCAGTTTTTCATTCTTCAAGAGCATGTGTGCCACCTTCAGAACATTTCAATAACATATGCTCAGTGAGAAGACTTGCAGACTGCTTTCATTTCTAGGTTTGTGTGCCAAAACATTTCTTTGTTTAGCTAGTTTAGATGGGAAATTGCGTAATAACATTGCACATTGAATGTACTTCAATTGTTAATGCATTATTTCACTGTATAATCACTCACTGTACGTTTTCCTAACAGTTAGAGGACAGAAGTAGGTGTCTGTGAGAACCATTTTTTGAATTTTTTTTACTTTTTTGCCTGCAAAGTCTGTCACACAATATAACATTGTCATGGTTTCTTGCATTTTCATTTCCTTTAAGTCAATAAAGTTGATACAGGCTTTAGACATGTAAAAATTTGATATTTCAGGAAATCAGACATATGATAGCACACTATTTTATATCTGAGATTGTACTAGTCTGTGAAAAATCAAGTCATCATTGACTAAAATGAGATATATTGTCAACTTTTACATGAACATTTATCACACAAGTACACAAATCTGGGATTTTGCATATGTAGATAGGTACTTATCTAGCCAGGATGTTGTGGGGGAATATTTATATACATTCTGCTAATGAAATGTGTGCAAATGTAGAAATGCAAATGAGCACTATTATTTAAAACTCCCTAGAATTTATTTTTTTCTTATTGTGCGCAAGTGTGGGAACCATTCAAGGTAAAGTGGCCTATTAACACCCCTCCAGTCATGGGGGGGGGGGGGGGGGGAGAGGGCAAGCCAGTTGGAGGGAGGATGTTAGAGGATTGTTGTAATAAGCCATAAATCCAGTGTCTCTCTTCAGTCCATGATTTTTAGTGTCTAGCAAAGTTATGAATTTAAGCTCCCAGCCTCGTCTTTTGAAAGTGTTGTGCAGGTTTCCTTTGAGGATGAGGACTTTTTTGCTTTTGTGAAAAATCGTTTATAACTTTGCCAGACACTAAATATTGTGGACTGTATAGAGACAATATTTATGGCTTATTGCAACAATCTACAACCCACTAACACTCCCTCCTACCCCAACTGCTTTACTCTTTACCCCCTTATGACTGGAGGGGCATAAACAGGGCATTTCACCTTGAATGATCCCTTGAAATATAGGTTAACTACTTATGCTAAACAATCTGTTCCACCTTGTATTTATATGTGACACTCTTAGTACCTTTCCCAGACCTGAAGCAGAGCTCTATGTAAGTTTGAAAGTTTGTCTCTCTCACCAACAGAAGTTGATCCAGTAAAAGATATGATCTCACCCACCTTGTGTCTCTAAAAAAAAAAAAATCTGTCAATCTGTGAAGTTAGTGGTGTTTTCACTGAAACACCTAAACTGCTTGTGCAAAATACACACACACACATTCTCCATATTTTTTCCATTTTGAAATTATTCTCTGGCAATAATCTCCATCTTAAGTATAAAGAATACCTCTCCTTCTACCAAACCCTTTGAAAACAGATGAAACATTGAGTGCAAGATAACTTTTTTAAAAAACTATACACTGTATATGAGATAAACAGCTTTAGTGGCACAGATGGATGCTCTCCTGTTGTCAATGGATGGAGAACAGATGTTCATTCTTATTCTCCTGTGCTGCATTGTGATATTTTATATTGTCAACCATAAGATATTGCTGTCCTGCCTAAGAGAGGTGACTGTCCCAGAGGAATGCACTAGAATAGAAATGTAAGTTCTTCCTGAAAGGATATAGCCAAAACATAGTGCCAAGAAAATGGCACCTTCACCAACAGGCCTTTTAATTGTACCACAAGGATTAATTTTTTCTCTGGTCCTGTTCAGCATCTACATGCAACTACTTGGGTGAACTGGTAAGATGACATGGACTCAAGTGCCAGACAGCTCCACTTATCCTCCACCACATACAGCTGTAGCACTGCCACCAGAATGGCTCAGTGCTAGGATGAGATCAGCTCATGGCTGAAGAATAGCTGGTTGAAACTAAAACAGAGCTAGGGTTATGTGCAGAGGAAAACCCTTCTAGAAAGTAGTAGCTACAGTGCAATTTCATTGCTTGAAGGCATGCACCCACAACTGGTCCATTCAGTCCATAGTTTAGGAATGTCCTGGTTTCCTCACTGATGCTGAGCTCTCATGCAATATCTGGAAGTAATGCTTTCTACCATATTATGTTGGCAAGGAGACTCCAACTTATACTTGTAGATGATAACCTGGCTATATATTACTTAATCTCCTCCTGTCTGAGCTACAGCAATGCAGTATTCTTGCACAGTGAACTTAATCTAGGGGTAACCGTCAGGAAGATGAATTTCAAAGGGTAACTGAACTATAAAAATGAAGGCAAAAAACACTCCAAGTTCTCTCTCCCTATCTGTGTGTCTCTTTCACCCAAGAAGACAACAGCCTTTGGATTTTGGGAACAGATTCTAGCCTGAGAATTTGGTCAGCAGTGTTACTGGGAACATGTGGTAAGGCAATTCACCTTGAACAAAGTCTAGTTTAAGTTTTAGTACTAGGAAGAGTTTTATCTTTATTTTTCTTGTCATCATTTCTTACTTTAATGCGTTATACTTGTACTCACTTAAAATCTTTGTTGTTAAAAAAACTTGTTTTATTCTCTGGTCTAATCAAAACTAATCCAGTGTTGTGTTGAAACTGAATTATCTGGGTAACTCCATTTAAAATAGCAAACTGTTGGATATTGATCCCTTTAGAGGGGCAGTGGGCCTGAAATATTTGAACTGCCCAAGAAAGGACTGGACAGTACAGAGCACAGGTTTTGGGGGGAAATTCAGGACTGGGAGTGTAGTGGGATCACCCTGCAAGTTGTAACCAAGGCTTGGGGGGAACCAGAGTGTGATTGGAGCCTGCTGGCAGGGTGCAGCTATACAGAAGAGACACTCAGGGTGGGACCTGCATGCTGTGAGGGGCCCAGGTTGGGATACAGCAGCAAAGCATTGTGAGGCACCCCATGTTGCAGAGCAAGGGTGACACAGCCCCTCAATGGTATGGATCACACCCTGGAATATCATAATTGGATTCTTTGAAAATATTTTTTCAGTTTTTCTGAAACTGAGAAAAATGTTCCTGGTTTCCAGTTGTATGTGAAAAGAAAGGTATAGATTTACAGAAGCAAGTACCATATATACTCCATTCATTAGCCCATTCATTTATAAGCTGACCCTTCAAAATGGATAGGTAAAAATAGCAAAAACTGTATGACCCTTTCATAAGCCGACCCTATATTTCAGGGGTTGGAAAACTTTGGCTCCCGGCCCATCAGGGTAAACCGCTGGCGGGTCAGGACATTTTGTTTACTTGGAGCGTCTGCAGGCATGGAGCCCCTCAGCTCCCTATGGCCATGTTCACCCTTCCCAGCCAAAACGACAATGTTTTAGATATTCAATTCAATGATTCCATAGAGTTTAAAATCATCAAATTTTGGTGTAGACCTGCTCTTTGTTGCGTCACATTTTTACCAAAAATATTCGGCTTATGAACGTGTATATATGGTAAGTTATTTTATTCCAATATCTCTTTTTCAATGATAATGTGATGAAACCAGAGCAATGCAGATATTTTGAAATAAAAAGGTAGTATTATGGCACTGCAGGTTTTGGCTGTTTCAGAACCTACAAGCTGAATCCAGTTAACTAAAAGCAAGTGGTATTAAAGACAGACAGGTGGAAATACAGGTTTCACAAATCCTGCAGCTTCCCGTAGCAATTTGGAAAACTGAAAAATATGCTGACTTGCATGAGTGTTCTCCCAATCTCATTTGAATCATAGACTATCAGGGTTGGAAGGGACCTCAGGAGGTCAGCTAGTCCAACCCCCTGCTCAAAGCAGGGCCAATCCCCAGACAGATTTTTGCCCCAGATCTCTGACTGGCCCCCTCAAGGATTGAACTCACAACCCTGGGTTTAGCAGGCCAATGCTCAAATCACTGAGCTATCCACCCCCTCCCCCCTTTGTAGGATAACTTGCTAGCACTACTTTATCATAATTCTGATTTCAAAAAGTAAATGACAGACACATTGTAAATATATTACATGATCTTTTTAAATCAAATTATTTTAAATCCATCCAACAGCTGAAGATCCAGTTTCTCTTTATGCTACAAATTTTTTATCAATATTTATAAATATAACTCTGAATCAGTAACATTTGTATCGTACCACCCTTTAATTAATTAGATGTATAAAATATTTTATCCTATGTAAATAAATGTGTTGCTCATTCTTACTTAGACTGTAATCTCTTTGTGTCAGGGATTGTTTTTCATCATATGTGCCTACAGTCCCCAACAGAATGGGGCCCTGATCCTAGGAGGAGTTCTGTACAGACTGCTTCAGTCCAAATTATAATGCACTTCTTTACTCAATAGGTTTTTTTTTTTTTTAAATTGGAACCACAGAACCAATATGGGGGACATATCTGAGGACTCCCGTTACATTGGGAAAATTCTTATGAATTAACAAAGAATATAGAAAGTGTGTGTGTGTGTGTGTGTGTGTGTGTGTATATATATATATATATATATATATATAATGTGTCTAGACTTGGAATCTTGGATTTTAAAAAACCCAATCCTGTCACAAGTTTCATAGTGGCCCTCTAATGAGCTGAGAAATAATTACATGAGTTTTTAAAACAAATCTGATATCCGTGGCTATTACAGTGGCATAGATTACAGTAGTTATTTCAGTGGCATAGATTACAGTGGCATAGATTACAGAGTTATTATTGAACTCAAGGAGGGCCAGATCCTGCAAATGCTTACTGCTGAGCGTAATTTCACTGATTTCAGTCGGAGGTGTTTGCAAGATTGAACCCTACATTAAAAAACAGTTACATTTGAAGAGCTTCTTCTGTTTTAATGATCAGGACTGTGTATGGCACTCCTTGTATATTTAGTTCAATTAAAAATAGTAAAAAAAAATATTTAACAGCCAAAAACTTAGCAAAGATGTTTTGTATAAAATTATTCTTTATTAAAATGGATGTATTTGTAAACCGGAGTTCTTAAGTCCTCACTTTGCAACTTGGAAAGTAATAGTTTTTCTCTGCATTTACTGGTTAGCCGGGTAGAATAACCCCTTTGTCATTTTATGCCTCTTCTGTGGTGGTGGGGTGTACATCTTGTGTTTGTTTTTGACCTTGTGATTGACCTTGAGTTTATAGGATCCTTCCTATTCTGTCATTTCAAATCTTAAATCTGTTAGGGTTTGGGTGAGCTTGATCCAAATCTGCCTTACAAAATGAAGGCTGAATCAAATGTTTAGCAAAAGCTTTATTCAGTAACTTGTGTTCAAATCAGATTTTTATACATGTTAGATTATTTTTTCCTTCTGTTCACAGCTTCCAGCAGACCTTACCAAGATGCATCTTACAGACAATCCACATCCACAGGTGACTCATGTCCCTTCCAGCCAGTCTGGATGTAGCATTGCCAGTGACTCTGGAAGCAGCAGCTTATCAGATATCTACCAGGTAAAATTGCAGAAGTTTCTTGTTTTTTGCAGGGAGGGAACATTTGTATTGTAACATTCTGCATTTTGCCTTTTTAATATTTAAAAGGGTAAAATAGTACTTTATTAGTGCCACTTTCACTTCCATGTAATAAATTTAAGCAAGTACTGTAAGTTTGGTGTTGGGTGCATGTCTGATTTTTCAGGTCAGTGCAGAATTTTATCTAAAGCTATTACATTTTGGCAGTTTTGTTTAAAAAAAAATCTTTACTAATAGGCATACACTGGCATTTTTTTCTTTATTTTACACTCCTATTCTTTGTGCATCTCACCTGCTTTTCTTCCCTCACTGCCACCTCCTTTGGCAATGAGCTAGGTGAAACTGATCATTGGAAGTGGTATGCAGTGTAGTTGTAGCTGTGTCAGTCCCAGGATATTAGAGAGACTAATTAGGGGAAGGAATATCTATTATTGGACCAACTTCTGATGGTGAAAGAGACCAGCTTTTGAGCCACCCAGAGCTCTTCTTCGGGTCTGGGAAAGGTACTCCCACGTCACAGCAAAATACTACTTATGCTAAACAATCTGTTCTACCTTGCATTTGCTGTGACACTAGGAGTACCTTTCCTAGACCAGAAGAAGAGCCCTGTGTGACTTGAAAGCTTGCCTCTTTCACCATCAGAAGTTGATCCAATAAAAGATACTACTTCCCCCACCTTGTCTCCATAAGAAGTGGTGACAGAGAGAGAGCAGCATAAGATTAGCAATCGTGTTTTCACTTATTTTTATAGGACTAAAATAAAGTCCAGGTTTGTATTCGTTAAAAAATGTGGTGTTGTGAAAAACAAGAGTGGAATTACGATGCAGGGTGAAATATAGTTAGGAGTCGATGCACAGCCCTGAACACCACTTAACACGTGATTTGTATGTGACCTGCAAAAAAAAAAGAATTGTATGTATGCATTTTTTCCATCTTTATTATCCATAAAAAGCTTGATGTTTTTTTTTTTCTGCTGCTAGGTTTTTTTTCTAACCTTAGAAATATTAGAAATGTCAAATCTTGTCTTTCCTGTTTTTTCCTTGAATTCTTTTTGGAGAACCAGAGGAAGTGCATCGGGAACTTTGTTGGCACTTGATTAAAGAGGCAGGAGTTTTTAATCTTTAGAGAAGTGATATTTTCTGCTAACTGCCTTTTTTTTTTAACTTTTGGATTAATTCACATTAACAAAATCAAGCAAGAAAAGCATGTTTAAACAGTATGAATAAAAATAACTTTTACTTTAATTTAATCAGGGTTCATTTGCTTGGTACTTGTGATATCAATTTACTTGTTCTTCAGAGATCAATAGTCTTCAGGGAGAAAATAAGTGAACTTATGGTTTAAAAAACAAATAAACAGGAAAAAGTTTTTTGCATTTTGTGTATTTGTGTCCGGGGAGATGTTCACGTTTTCTTTCAACATCAGGAGGATGGTGCAGCAGGGGTACTCCCTCTCCATTCTTCCTCATTTTCAGGTCACTTTTATGTGACCTTTAGAGTCTTGTCATTTCCTTCAGTGGGCCTGAACTTCATCAGGTGCATGGTCTTACGTAAATTAAACACATTCCTCAAGAGTGAATCTTAATATTTATTCTATGTGAATGACATATTCTATTCTCAAAATATATTCAGACTAAATTACCAGCTCCATGCTAGATAAAATGAAGTCATTTTCAGTAGTAGAATATAAGGGTTCCAGTATTGCTTGGCATGAATGGAAGGCGAATAAGCTCCAAGCAGTACATTATGGATTAATCTATATACTCGTACGTGTTTTGACCACTAATCATGTGTTGTCAATTTGTGTAGTGTCTCAGTTATGGGGCTAACTGCACTTCTGTCCCCGAGGTCTTGAGCTTTTTGAAATCAATATATTTGAAAATGTGGAAAACATCCACAAATATTTACATAAATGGTATTCTATTATTGTTTAACAGTGCGACTAATTGCGATTAATTTTTTTAATCGCTTGAGAGCCGTAGTTTGTAGATTAACATGCATCATCTAAGTTATTAAAATTTGCTAAAATAATCTGATGAATAAAAAGTTATGTTAGAATAACACAGGAATTAATAATTGAGTAGCACACTCAACTAATGCATTAGTATGGAAACTATTTTTGTATAATCACTTATTACTTTAATTAATCAATCCAGATTACCTGGAGCAGAGTGGGGGCTCTCTATGTAGAGATCACCCTTCCTGAATGGAAGTGACCCTCTGTGACACTCCAGACCCTAGAGAGGGCATCTGAATCCAGGAATCTTGCAGGCTGGAATAGGCAGGCCAGAGTAGTGTCACATTTTCTGTCCCTACACAAAGCAACAGAAGGTCCTGTGGCACCTTTAAGACTAACAGAAGTATTGGGAGCATAAGCTTTCGTGGGTAAGAACCTCACTTCTTCAGATTCTCCCAATACTTCTGTTAGTCTTCAAGGTGCCACAGGACCCTCTGTTGCTTTTTACAGATTCAGACTAACACGGCTACTCCTCTGATACTTGTCCCTACAGAGATACTTCAGACAAGATAACATATTCTCAGTCTGTATTGTCCTATCCTCAGAACCCATGCTGCTGGAGGGCATGGTGGTTTGGAGGCCTAGGCCTCTCGTAATTCCCTTAAAATTCTACTGATGTATGAATATAACATTACATAATATTTTCATGGTGTAGCATTTCGTTGTATTGTGTAATGCATCAGTCAGTGCACAATGCTCATACAGTATGGGATAGTGTGTTGAAATTACAAAGAATCTGTTGCTTTCATTATTTAAAATGTTGGCAGAACATAAGAATGGCCATACTGGGTCATACCAAAGATCCATTCAGCCCAGTATCCTGTCTACTGACAGTGACCAATGCTAGGTGCCCCAGAGGGAATGAACCTAAGAGGTAATGATCAAGTGACCTCTCACCTGCCATCCATCTCCACCCTCTGACAAACAGAGGCTAGGCACACCATTCCTTACCTGTCCTGGCTAATAGCCATTAATGGACTTAACCTCCATGAATTTATCTAGTTCTCTTTTAAACCCTGTTATAGTCCTAGCCTTCACAGCCTCCTCAGGCAAGGAGTTCCACAGGTTGACTGTGCGCTGTGTGAAGAACTTCCTTTTATTTGTTTTAAATCTGCTGCCCATTAATTTCATTTGGTAGCCCCTAGTTCTTATATTATGGGATCAAGTAAATAACTTTTCCTTATTCACTTTCTCCACACCACTCATGATTTTGTATACCTCTATCATATCCCTCCTTAGTCTCCTCTTTTCCAAGCTGAAAAGTCCTAGCCTCTTTAATTTCTCCTCATATGGGACCCTGAGGAGAACCTTTTCTAATACCAGTATATCTATTTTGAGATGCAGAGACCACATCTGTATGCAGTGTTCTGTCTTATTCGGGGGGAGGGATAGCTCAGTGGTTTGAGCATTGGCCTGCTAAACCCATTGTGAGTTCAATCCTTGATGGGCCACTTAGGGGTCTGGGGCAAAATCCTAGTGAAGGCAGGGGACTGGACTCAGTGACCTTTCGGGGTCCCTTCCAGTTCTTGAGATAGGAATATCTCCATTTATTTATTTATATTTATTCTCTATCCCTTTTTTGAATGATTCCTAACATCCTGTTTGCTTTTTTCACTGCCGCTGCACACTGTGTGGACGTCTTTAGAGAACTATCCACGATGACTCCAAGATCTCTTTCCTGATTAGTTGTAGATAAATTAGCCCCCATCATATTGTATGCATAGTTGGGGTTATGTTTTCTAATGTGCATTATTTTACTTTTATTAAATTTCACATTAAATTTCATTTGCCATTTTGTTGCCCAATCACTTAGTTTTGTGAGATCTTTTTGAAGTTCTTCTCAGTCTGCTTTGGTCTTAATGATCTTGAGCAGTTTAGTATCATCTGCAAACTTTGCCACCTCACTGTTTACCCCTTTCTCCAGATCATTTATTTATAAGTTTTTAATAGGATTGGTCCTAGGACTGACCCTTGGGAAACACCATTAGTTACCCCTCTCCATCCTGAAAATTTACCATTTATTCCTACCCTTTGTTTACCTGTCTTTTAACCAGTTCTCAACCCATGGAAGGATCTTCCTTCTTATCCCATGACAACTTAATTTACGTAAGAGCCTTTGGTGAGGGACCTTGTCAAAGGGTTTCTGAAAATCTAAGTACACTATGTCCACTGGATCCCCCTTGTCCACGTTTGTTGACCCCTTCAGAGAACTCTAATAGATTAGTAAGACATGATTTCCCTTTACAGAAACCGTGTTGACTTTTTTGCCCAACAACTTATGTTCTTCTATGTGTCTGACAATTTTATTCTTTGCTATTGTTTCAATTAATTTGCCCGGTACCAATGTTAGACTTACTGGTCTGTAATTGCCGGGATCACCTCTAGAGCCCTTTTTAAATATTGGCGTTACGTTAGCTATCTTCCAGAAAATATTAGGTAAAATAATATTGGGCTTTGGCAGTCAGTTTAGTTTCTTGTGAATACTAAATTTTTTCCATGTGTAGTAGAGGTAACATTTTAAGTTCAGCAACAAAACTAACATCAGCGAAAGAAGAGTTGTGTTTTGAACACACAAAATTTGATTAAGGTGAACTAAGCTTGAAATGAAACATTTGAATTTATGGCACCTTAAACTTGTTTGTAGAATCTTTTTCATTTCTTTCTGATGCTTGGTGTGATGCTAATGACAGAAGTAGAGGTCAGGAGAGTATAGGAAGGGGAGATTGAGAACAGTGGAAAGTTTTGTTACCTCTTTTGCAAGTTTTGTTAACATGGTTTAGATTTCTCCATGCTATAGCGTTGAAAAGGAGTTTCGCTCATCCCGGCTATTTCTGTCTCCAGGATGTAAAACAGGAAAAGAACACTCCCCTGTTGAATTCTAGATGAGCAGAAAATTATTGCTGTCTATGAGAATTTCTCTGACTATATAGCATTAAACCCTTAATTGATTTCACAAACAATTGAAAATAAGTAATTTAAGACTTTTTTTCCCCATCATTGCTAGAACAACGGAGGTAGACAGAGCTTTCAAACTGATTGTCCATGGTGTTGTGCCTGTGTCTATAACATCAAATGAATGACCACAGCTGACTCTTCTCATTTTATATGTATACATTGTTTTATAGTAGCAATAAGACCCACCAGATGGTGAACTTCCAGCCAGATATTTTCTTTCTCTTGTGGATAAAACTCAGTGCTTCATTTCTTGTAATGCTTCCCTAGCAAAGAGATAAGCAGAGCTGTGTGAAATAATCACATTTAATCTAAACCCTAACCCCTTTTGATCCTCCAAGCGAACAGATATGGCTCAACTAATTTCCAATACCCGTGGAAAAAACTGCAGGGTACAGTTCACAAGCAGCTTTCCATTTGTGTGGGGAAGAGTTCACACAGCCACAGGGTAGTTCACTCAAACACCTTGACTTCATTTAAAAAGTTTGGGTTTATTAATTACTTTTGCTGTAATTTCAGACTTCACTATTGTAGTTTTGTTTAATCAGTGCAGTGAACATTTTATTCTAACAGAACATGAACAAAATCAGCGACCTTATATGAATGCCTCCTAGAGTATTAGAATCTCTCTCTCTCTCTAGATAAAGAGATAGGGTTAGATCTGGAGCAGAACTCTGCACTTGAAGAGGTGGGCATTGTTTATGGTACTACCCCCTTCCCCAATCTGCCCCAAATTCTGGGACCTGCTAGATGTTGAACTGGCCCAAGTTTCTGTCATCTCAGGGCTGCACTTGCACACACTGGCAGGTAATAGCCCTCAAGGAGCTGATCCGCCAACAAGGATTACTGGAGCACGCTGTGTTCCAACTCTGCCTGTTCCTATCCCTGACACACACCCTGCCTGTCCCCAGCCCACCCTGGAACAACCCCTACACTACAGGAGTCATCAGCTACCCTCTTTGGGTAACTTTAAGGGCTTGTCTTCACTACTGGGGAGATCGATGCTGCTGCAATCAATGCAGTGGGTGTCGATTTAGCGGATCTAGTGAAGAGACTCTAAAGCGACGGCAGAGCGCTCTCTCGTCAACTCGGTACTCCATCTCTCCAAGAAGAGTAATGTAAGTTGACGGGAGAATGTCTCCTGTGGACACAACACAGTGAAGACATCGTGGTAAATCGACCTAAGCTACATCGATTCCAGCTATGTTATTCACATAGCTGGAATAGAATAGCGTAACTTAGGTCAGCTTACCCTGGTAGTGAAGACAAGCCCTAAGTCTGTTTAGAGCTGCTGAAGAAGCACAGAGGGAGCTTAAGAAGAGTCAAGGAGCTGGCCCTTTGCATCTATAGCTATTCTTGAATCTATAATTTCTGACTTTCTTTGAGTGCTACAGAAACTGTGTTGGTCAACAGATTGCAGCATGCTGTTTTTAAGATCAAGAAAATACATAGATTAATTTAATTCAAAACTATTAATTGAAATGTATTTATTTTGCATGAAGTGGCAGTTTTTAAATTTTATCTTAAAACTTACCTTGCACCCTTGTGTAAGTGCACTGGAGTATCTAAACTGCAAAATTTTGCAGTTTAGATAGAAACGGGAAGTTAAATAGTCATGAATATAATGACTTCCTCAAGGACACCCAACTGATCCCTATCGCCTTGGAGGAAAAGGGTCTTGTTCCTAGTTTAATAAGAGTTTTATATATCAATTTTTAGATCTTGCAGTGCCTTTGTAGGCTGCAACACTATTATTGATTTGATTTACCTTCTTGCTATCCGTTTAGTTTTGCCATTCTCCTTCTTGTTTTTCTTTGCTTCTTCATCTCTTCCATTCAGCACTTTTGGTGCAGGCTGTCAGAGCTGTTGTGCAGCAGTGCTCCCAATCAGCATTGTGATTCTAACATTACAGTGAGTGGGACCATAAGAGCTTTGACCATACCTTGAAAGTTAATTCCTAAGAAAAGGACCCAGTCTACTCCTGAGGGAATTCTACACTACTGCACACATGCAGAACTCATGTTCCCCGCAGATTTCTTTGCTTCCCTGCAGAAAAATGACTGCTTCCCCATCAGAAAAGGGAAGCTGCAAGAGCTGTCATGCACCCGTCCCCAGCAGCCTGGTCCCATCGTTTCGGGCGCCCAGTGCAGCCGTCTAAGAGATAAATCACCATGGTGGGGCTGGGGATTGCCCGGCTGGTGGCTCGTACCCTGCACCAGACTCAGCTGATAGTCCCGGCTGGGCTGGGGGTAGGGGAGGACAGGACTACTTCTTCCCCTACAAGGAGCATCTGGGGTTGGGTCATATTGACCCCCAGAAACCTCCCCTGGCTTCAGAAAGCTCTGCACCACTTCCATTGCCCCCCACTTCCTGCCCCCGTCGCTCCTCAGCTGCAGAAGGAGAGGTCACTATACAGGAGTTGATCCCCTGTCCGCCCAACCCCTGTGCATCCAGAACCCTGCCGTGCCCAGAACCCCCACCCCACCGAGCTCTCCACACTTGAACCATCACCCCGCCGAACTTCACCCCTTTGCACCCAAACCTCGCTGCTGAACCCCACTCCCAGCACTTAGATCCCCCCCGCCAAGCCCCACCACTCCTGCATCTGGATCCCTACCTCTGCACCCAGATCATCCTCCACTGTGCCGCACACAGTCAAACCCCCACCCCAACGAGCCCTCCCTCCCCGCAGCTGGACCACCCCGAGAAGTCAACTGCACCTACCCCCTCACTCCACTGAGTCCCAACCAGCTGCACCCAGACCCCTGCCTCTCCAAGCCCCACTCCCCCCAATACCTGATCCCCGACCCCGGCTCCCCGGAGCTGCCCGCACTCAGAGTGCCCCACACAGAATCCTTGCACCCCACACCTGGATCCCCACACACGAAGCCACTCCACACTTGGATCCTGCTGGGCTGAGTCTGCCTGTCCCACACCTGGATTGGGGGCTAGTGCTGAGCATGTGTGTGAGAGACTGTCCCTCTCACTTGCTATGTTGGTGCACCTGACACGGAGGGACAGGGCCCTGGGGTGTTTCAGACTTAGTCCTGGCCCTTGCCCTGTGTCAGGGTTGGGTGCAGACTTGCTGCCAAGTTCATCCTGCAGCCCTCCCCCTGGACACGATCTCCCACCTCTGTGCAGCCAATGGCTTCTGCTCCTCACTGCCATGCTGGAGCCTCCACATTTATTTACTGACAAAATATGCAGAATTTTATAATATTGTACTCAGAATTTTAAAATTTTTGGCGCAGAATTCCTTCAGGAGTACCAGTCAGTGTGTGTGAAGTGCCTTTCACTGAGAACTTCTGTGTGGCATTCCAGTGTGAAAGAGAATGTGTAGTGTGAATTTCTTCCTATAGTGACACCACAAAATGGGAAAATATGAGAGAAAAACTGTTTTTTAGAAGTCCAGTTTAATCTACTCTGAAGCTACAAATGCTAAAATGCATTATTCATAATCAAATAGTTATTTCATAATGCTACTACAGAACAGAGTGAAGGTTGCTTAGGTGTCTCAGCTATACATTTCTATATCTTACGAGCCTTTTTCTGGATTTCAGTTATGTGTAACGTTACTCTGAATTTCTTGGATTTGTAAGGCTTGGTTCTAGAATAATTAAAACATTAATGTAATGTTTTTTACCCTTTAAGTTACTGATCTTAATTTAGCTTCCCTTTAAAAAGAAAATCAGGTACTTATAGTGTTACATTGCTGTGATTTTACTATCCATAGTTTATAATTTCTTAATAGTTAAAATATTATTGCGTTTTACCTTGGTTCTTGAGGACCACAAGATCACAGCTTTGGTGTAATACTTCCCTTCTTGCCATGAATACTGTCAGCATTTCAGAGAATATTGCTGGTTGTTAACTTGTTCTACCTATGTTGCTTTCTTATTGCCTGCTGAGTTGACATACCTCTTGTTTTCATTTAAACTTCAAATATCTCTGCTGTGTAATGATAGTGACTGAAGCTGTGTTCTTTCCCCTTTGGTGAATTGGGAGACTGAAATGCAGCAATCATGATGTGCTAACGATTTTCAGACAGGTGAAACTTTGGTCCTAAATAGCTCTACGTGCCTCTGAACTATATTTTGTTTTAATAATATTAGGTTTCCTTTGTAATATTAGGTTTCCTTCCTAGGTTTAAATGCTTTATAAGAGTTAAAAGTTTCAAAAGTTGATTGGAACGTACTGGTGTCTGTATGTTTTTAAGAAGGTTTGAGTCTGCATTTTTAAAAGAAGTCAGGCTAAAAGGAGGGCACGCTATTCTGTAGTACTATTGTGAATTAAGGAGATTGTCTGAAAGGTCATTTCTTCATTCCTCTTAGACTATTTCCCTGGAATAAGCTAGCTTCTGTAAAAAAACGAAAACAAAATAAATACATCTCCAACTAATTTATGTGCAGTTTGGACTTGGAGGCTGTTCTTATCATTGATCTAGTGTTGGTTAATAATTAATGTTCATCCACAATGGTAAACAAGGTGACAACTGCTGACCTTTTCATAATTGACATGTGCTTAGAATTGTTGCTCTTACAGTAGTTCTACTTAATATGAAATGAAATGTTAAATCATTAATAGAGTCGATTAAGTTGCTATTTTTATTTTGGTGCTGGTTTGTGAGACTGATGCATTTTATTCTCTTAAGGAGTAAATATTAGTCTGTTTAAAGTACTAAACAGTTTAGCTCTTAAGAGTCTCTCAGATCTACAACATAGGTCAATCTGAAGGGCATAGCTTTTTGAAAATACAGTTTTGTTACCTTGTTGTTTGTACATTGTGTAATTACAGGGTTGTGCTTGTATTATGTGAAATTGAAAACTGAAAATTAAAGTTTGACCTTCCAAACATGGTGTGTAATGCCCATTGTTTTACTTGGGCTTTTTTTTTTTTTTTTTTTTTTGCCTTAGGTAAACACTAGTTTGTTAATAGGGTTCCCTGCACCTCCTCATCCTGCAAGTCCTTATTTGTGTAATGGTTTTGTGGAGATGAGTCAGTGATTGCATTCTGCTGGTTATTAAGGGATGGTGGCATTTTGACTGGTTATTATTGCCACTCCATGTATCAGAAATTAAATAATTGCATATTTATCATGTAAATGTGCTCACAGGCTATGCGACCGGCACACGTTCTGTTCATTGAAAAATAAATAAATTAGTGGATTTAACAGTTCATCAAGGAATTTTGAAGTTGACAGTGTTTGTAATAATGGATAGTAGAAGCAGCTGTGGTATCATTCTTGGCAGCAGGAACAGCTGTTTCTACAGATAGCTCAATGTGTGCTGTCCAAAGCCCCCAGGTTTTCTCCCATCACAATGTAACCTATGAACACTTTGTGGGCCATCTGCAAGTGGTCCTTGGGACACAGTTTAAGAACCATCTATTATTTCATAGGTAATTATTTGTTCACGGGCATAGTAGGCTAGGGCATAATAAAAGAAAGTTCACTTTTACCCTTGGGGAATGACCTCACCGCACATTAAGTGGTGGGGGCCGTTGTCTGGCTTGTAGGAAAACATATCACCCTAGAGAGCCAGAGTGACTTGCTGTGGCAGTTTCAGACTGGGTCTGCATGGATTGTCATTATAGCTGGATTGCTTAGAGGTCTGGGAGGTGGTGATTGCTTCTTGTCCCTTCCCCTTATGCATTCCTGAAGCGGCTGGATGCAATCTAGCACTTCTTTCTTTTGCCTGTAGAAAGAAGGGTTGCATGTCTTTTATTGGCTGATTGTCACCTAAATCAGAAAAAAACAGAACCAAACAAACAACCCTCCTCCCCTTATTCTGCATATATAAGCTTTAGTATTTTAGCTTGAGCTTGTCAAACTGGGAAGTGAGGTCCACAATCTGTGTTGCTCTGATTGAAAAACACAATAAAAATTCAGGCTAATTAGCTGTAGAAAGGCTAGAAATTATTGAATAAAGATACTGTGCTGCTGAGAGACTCTCCAAACACAGTTTGCACTTGGGCTTAATTCCAAAGCAGTTAATGCAGGGGTGGGAAAACTATGACCTGGGGGCCACATCCAGCCCTTCAAGCGTTTTAATCTGGCCCTTGAGCTCCCACCAGGGAGCAGGGTCCTGGACTTGCCGTGCTCCGGCACTCCAGCCAGGGAGCGGGGTTGGGGGCTTGCCCCGCTCTGCACATGCTGTGGTGCCGCGCGGCTCTGGGAAGCAGCGGCATCTCCCCCCTTTTACTCCTATGTGTTGGGGCAGTGAGGGGGCTCTGCACACTGCCTCTGCCCCAAGCGCCGCCCCCGCAGCTCCCATTGGCCTGGAATCACGGCCAGTGGGAGCTGCAGGGACGGAGCCTGTGAGCGGGGCGGTGTTTAGAGCCTCCTGGCTGCCCCTCTGTGTATAGGAGCTGGAGGGGGGGCATGCCGCGGTTTCTGGGAGCTGCTTGAGTTAAGCGCTGCCCAGAGCCTGCACTCCTGAACCCCTCCTGCCCTCCGAACCCCTCGGTCCCAGCCCGGAGCATCCTTCTGCACCTCCAGCCCCTCATCTCGAGCCCCACACCAGAGCCCGCACCCCCAGCCAGAGCCCTCACCCTTCCCCCCTGCACCCTAACCCCCTGCCCCAGCCCGAGCCCCCTCTCACAACGTAAACTCCTTATTTTTGGCCCTACCCCAGAGACTACACCCCCATCTGGAGCCCTCACCCCCTTCTGCACCCCAACCCCCAATTTTTGAGCATTTATGGTCCGCCATACAATTTTCCTATCCAGATGTGGCCCTCAGGCCAAAAAGTTTGCCCACCTCTGAGTTAATGTGAGCAACATAAGCCAGTAAAGTAATGTAATATGAAGTGGATTTAACCCTTTATGATTGCCTGGCCCAGACAGGATTAAGTGGATGATTCGAGCATTATTTCTTAGTTTTGATAGATAAATACTTGAACAATTTAATTTTCTTTTAAAATGACATATGAAAGTCTTAATATTTATTAGGGCTGTCAGTTAATCGCAGTTAACTCACATAATTAACTAAAAAAAGTAATTGTGATTTTAAAAATTAATTTTGATTAATCGCACTGTTAAACAACAGAATACCGATTGAAATTTATTAAATATTTTGTATGTTTTTCTACATTTTCATATATATTGTATTCTGTGTTGTAATTGAAATCATAGTGTATATTATTTTTGGTTACAAATATTTGCACTGTAAAAATGATAAACAAAAGAAATAGTATTTTTCAGTTCACCTCATACAAGTACTGTAGTGCAATCTGTTTGTTGTGAAAGTACAACTTACGAATGTAGATTTTTTTTGTTTGTTTGTTACCTAACTGCACTCAAAAACAAAACAATGTAAAACTTCAGAGCCTACACTCAGTCCTACTTCTTGCTCAGCCAATTGCTAAGACAAACAAGTTTATTTACATTTACAGATAAGGCTGCCCGCTTCTTGTCACCAGAAAATGAGAACAGGCATTTGCATGGCACTTTTGTAGCCTGCATTGCAAGGTATTTACATGTCAGATATGCTAAACATTCGTATGCCGCCTCATGCGTTGGCCACCATTCCAAAGGACATGCTTCCATGCTGATGACGCTCGTTAAAAGAATAATCCATTACTTAAATTTGTGACCGAACTCCTTGAGGGAGAATTGTATGTCTCCTGCTCTGTTTTACTCGCATTCTGCCATATATTTCATATTATAGCACTCTCGGATGATGCCCCAGCATATGTTCATTTTAAGAACACTTTTACTGCAGATTTGACAAAACACAAAGAAGGTACCAATGTGAGATTTCTAAAGATAGCTACAGCACTCAACCCAAGGTTTAAGAATCTGAAGTGCCTTCCAAAATCTGAGAGGTTCAAGTGTGGAGCATGCTGTGCCCCATTGAAAGACTTGCCAGAAACAGACAGCAGTGGAGGAGCTTCGTCACTGCCCTAAACGCCAGAGGCGTAATGTGTACATACTAACTAACTAACTAAACTGTATGAATTGTGGTATAGATCATTTAGATAATTTGAGTTCAACCAGCAACATATAAAATTGCAATGGTTGTTTATTCCACTTTAACCGTTTTCTCTCATTTATAAGTATATGTACAAAGATAGAGTATGGTGCAACATACTATTTTTGTTTTCATAAGTCAGGGATGACTACAATTCATGAGTGACAACACATATAGTGATCCCCGAATTGTGAAAATAATACGTCTCTGTCCTCTTATGTATGCTTTTTATGTAAAATATAAAAACAGATGCATGTACATGCACGAGATAGATATTTATACCAGTCTTTCTGTAATAGTAAATTGCATTGTAATATCTTTCCTTAAGTATTCAAGTGGTAAAACATGTTGAGTTATCATAACTTGTAGCTCATAATTATTAGTCAAAGGAGACTTTTTCATTTTTGTGGTATAAACTAACTGGAACTATAAGCTTAGGCCATAAACTGTTAAACCTGTGTAGAAATTGAATTTACTGCCTGATCATTTCTTTTCTACAGGCTACAGAAAGTGATATGGGAGATGTAGATTTAACAGGTCTCCCAGAAGCACCTGTGGACTCTGAAGATGAAGAAGAAGAAGATGAAGATATTGACAGAACTTCAGATCCATTACTGGGGCGAGATGTTGTACGAGAGTGCCTTGAAAAAGAACCTGCAGACAAAACGGATGATGACATTGGTGAGAAAGATCTTAATATGATCTATTATATAACTCAAATAATAAAGACTTCTTTGAAATTTGTGTAAGTGCATAATTATTACTAAATATATAGCCTCATAACTATGGATGATGCTTTTCTGAGATTTTTTCCAACTCTTGTTATTCCCAAAGAATTTATAAACAAACTAGACTATTATTCTCTTATATATATTATGAGAAACTAGGTGTTTGAAAATATTAGCACTGAGTTGCTAAATACGTTGGTGATTACAGTTTGCTAATGCGGGGTATGGGGCGGGGGGGATAAATTTAACTACCTGAAGCTGGCAAATTTGTTTTGGAATTTTAGGCAGGGTTGGTATTATTATCACAGTATAAAGAGGCTGAATTGAAGTTCCAAGGAATCTGAGTCAAAAAGAGATTTCTGCAAGCACCAAGCTAAAGTTGGCATTAGTTTAACACTAAAATAAAAATTGAAATAGTTTTACTTTTCCTCTGATTATTTCTCTGAACACTGAAAAATGATTTCATGTTATTGATATTATCTAGCTTACAATCATCATTCAGCAAAAATACTTTATAACTTTTCTAAAGGCTTGAAGTTCAAGTGCTTTTACACTTAGCTAGATTGATGCCGTAATAGTCAATCAGAGCACAATCAAGATTGAAAAGCCAGGTTCTTTTTATTAATGTTGATTGTAAAATGCATGCGGTGCTCATTTAGCCACAGGCACTAATAGTGATAGAAATACCACTGAGTAATTCCTTCAGTACGTTTAACTCTGAGGTTTAATATACCTGCAGGGGGTATGGTACCTTAGAGGCACAGGCCTTGCAGTCTTCATATCAATGTTTCCTTTATCTAATAGAGCAATTACTGGAATTTATGCATCAACTCCCAGCCTTTGCAAACATGACCATGTCTGTAAGAAGAGAGCTTTGTTCAGTTATGATATTTGAAGTGGTAGAACAAGCAGGAGCCATCATACTTGAAGATGGACAAGAAGTAAGTTACAGCACATAACATAATTTAAGCACTGTATGATACTGAAACTCAGGATTTTAATACGTTCAAATCTAAACATACAATAGCATTAAACAATTTGTATGTATAGTACTTGAACAGTAATCTGATATATTGCAATTTATTTTTGTACTGCTACCTAGTAGTTAGGGGTTATTTTATAAAAATTGTATTTATAATGTCATAAAAGAATGGATCGTTTCTATCAGTAAAAAAATAAAATGTTCTGCCCAGGAAATAATATTCCTTTTCTGAAGTAATCTTTTAAAAAATGTGTTTGATCTTGTGCAATTGTTACCCACTGGCTTAACTCAAGTCTCCTCTTGTGCAAATTTGAGCGTCCAGTGGTCATGTTTTAATGCCTATGTAAAAAATATAGTATCACACCATAGGCTTCGTTGTCAAAAGGGCAGCAACAGGACATGCAAATATTTGGAAATTAATAGTACTTGGTAGATTGCGAAGCTAGAAATAAACTTTTTTATTTTGGCTCATCCTTCACCTACTGCTTACAAGTCAGTGGACAGTAAACAGCAGTTCTTGACATGTTGTATTGAATGAAATGTTACAAAATTGTAATGAAAGCATGTTTAGTATCACATGGGCAAATACTTCTGGAAGATAAGCAATTCATCTTACTTATTAGAACTTGCTGAGAGATCCACACTTTTTTTTTAAATTCATTCTAGCTTGATTCTTGGTATGTTATTTTAAATGGCACCGTGGAAATCAGCCATCCAGATGGGAAAACTGAAAGTCTCTGTATGGGAAATAGTTTTGGGATTACCCCTTCTTTGGATAAACAGTACATGAATGGAGTGGTTAGGACCAAAGTAGATGACTGTCAGGTAAGATTATACCTGTGTATAATTTTCTCGCATTTTTAAGTGGTTAATAAAAAAGATAATATGGTTTCATCTAACATAATGATATTTATTCTGGAAATAGAATAAAGGAAGTTGGCACTTGATGGTGGGGGTGAGACATTTGGAAGGGTGGGCACTCTGTTAAATTAGGGCTTGTTTACAGAATGCTTTAGTCTGCAATAGATGGGTGTAAATTCCAGTGCACGCTAGCATGTTGTGCACTAAATGGCCCATGTGGGCCCTGGTGGCATGCATTAAAAAGTAGGATTGCCAACAGTACCTTATTAGAAGGGGTGTTTTCCAAGATCAGGAGTTGCTGATTGCTGCAAAAAGCGACAAGAAATACCACTGGTGAATGTAGGTGAGTACTGATTATTATTATTATTATTGATGATGATGATATCAGGAGAAGGGGGAGGACGTGGATGCTAAAAAAAACAGTTCCTTAATTTTGAAATGCAATGTTGGCAACCCTAATTAAAAGTTCCCTAGTGCAAGTTACAGGGCTACATTAACACCCACTAGGGAACTTTTGGTGTGGGCCAGCAGGGTCCACACAGGCTAGTTAGTGCACAGCAAGCTAGTATGGACTAGAATTTACACCCTTCTAGTGCAAACTGAAACACCATATAGACAAGCCCTTAGTTGTCGGTTCTCCCTTCTTATTTTGTAACAATTTTCTTGTACATTGCTGTCATCTGCGAAACAGGAACTTTTGTGTTGTGCTGAAGTAGCTATTTACCACTTAAGGTCATGGTATTTGTGTGTGTTTGAAATGCTATAAGAACAGTTAAACAGAAAATATCCATTTCCACTTTTTACAGGCTAAGTTCTCTTTTAAGATTGGTCTTTGCACAGTAACATCGTAGTGCTGTATGAGGGATTATCAATTTAACTTGGACTCTGTTTACAATTTAATATCTAGTGGAACTGGACAGGACTGGACTGATGTCAAATGATATGCTATCACTATTGCATTACATTTGCCCAGGTTTAGTGTGTGGCGATGTGATTATGTACTACAGGTTTATTAATTGTCCCCATATTGTTCTGGATCAGTTTGTTTGTATAGCTCAGCAGGATTACTGGCGGATTCTGAACCATGTGGAAAAAAACACTCATAAAGTTGAGGAAGAAGGAGAAATTGTTATGGTAAAGGAGCACAGAGAGCTAGATCGCAGTGGAACCAGGAAAGGACATATAGTTATTAAGGTGATTTTCTTTATTTACTTAATATTCTATCTGTCAATCTCTAAAAATGTTAATTTGTCAGAAAATACAGTGGGAACTGGAACATATATTCACATTTGTCTCTCCTAATACAGCTCAATAGAGAGTTGATTAGAAAGGATTTATATTTTTATATAAATACAAAATCTGCTTCTTATTAATAAAATAGGATCTATTCAGTACAGATTTTCTGATTTTATGTTAGAAACCACCAGTTAGTGTCTTTACATTCGTTAATCTGTGTTGTGTTAGATTAGAAGAGGGATTTTAAAACAAACGAAAGAATCGATGGAATGTTATTGTGCAAACCAAATGCTATTATAAATGACAAGATCGTGCATAGTCCTACAAAATGTTTAGGAAGGTTGAAATATGTGAACTGAACTTAAACACACTGATACTTTTTCTTTCTAAGCGTTTATCAGTCACTTGGTATAATTTGAAGAAAAAAAAAAGTGTACTATGCGTGGTTCAAAGCCTGGATATCATCACTGGGGTGATGATACTGTGTGATATTTCCTGAAAGCCCTTTGAACTTCTATTTTTAAGGCAACACCTGAGCGACTCATCATGCATTTAATAGAAGAACATTCTATTGTGGACCCAACTTATATAGAAGATTTCCTTTTAACATACAGGACATTTCTATCAAGCCCATTGGAAGTTGGGGATAAACTCCTGGATTGGTTTAAAGTGGACAGCCTCCGGGATAAGGTTGGTGTCAAATGAACAGACCAGCTTTTGTGGTGAAAATATTATCAATCTTTAACCCTTTTTTATGGTGCTGATAAAGTCTAGCTGTTCCATGATAATCTAAAAATACATATTTTTATAGCAATATATTTCAGTAGCATAAACAGGTATTCTTCCACATAGTTGCACACATGTAAGTTTTGATTCTAAATTCAGATATGCCTGATCATAGCCTCTAAAATGTGTAATTGCTGATCTAAATATGTAAATGGCAATGTATCTGAAATCTAAGTCAAGACCTATTGTTGACAAATTTCACATAGAGCAGATATTTTCAACTGTACTCGCTCATATTCTGGGTACAATCGGCCCTCTCAGAAGACCCATTTTTGCCAGTAATTCAGGGCAATTAAGTGTCCATGATTTCCTGGGCATATCACTGTTGCTTTCATGACAGCATTGGACCTATCTTCCATTATTTTCAAGACAACAAGAGCATTTGATTTAAGCAGCTTTCTACAAACCGTGCACCTGAACTTTACTTCCACCACAGAAAAGGGTTGTAGATGGTGCAGTTGATGAAATTACAATACTTCTGTATATGGAAGTAAGTGAAGTTCTGTATGAATATTCACGTGTACACAAAATAAAACTTATATGGTCTGATGGTTTTTGTTCATAGCCTATTTGAAAAAGATGGTAATAATGTTCTTAGCTGACTTTTTTCATATATACGAGTTTACCTGCAACAAAACCTGTTGACCAGCAAAAGAGCTGGTATTTAAAATTAGAGTCTTTTCTGTGCTTTTCAACTGTTTCATGTTGTTGTTCTTTCTCCCTTTTTTGTGCCATGCATTTTGACAATTAATCTTACTTTTTTTTTTAATTAAAAATGTGAAAATTGTCCACAGAGAACATCTGAAATAACTGCCACATGATCTTAGTAGTCTGTCTGACAGGACTACTCCATATTGTGACAGAATATACTCCCGTGTCCACATCCTATACTCTATTGTAATAAACTTTGTATAAAGTATGGCTTGTGAGATACCATTTAAAAACTCAAAATTTGCTGATCAATAATGTCATGGCAAAATGCACATAGCAGTATTTTATTATATGTGAAGTTATAAACCCCTAAGCTGAGGTCATGACTAAAAGTATGTTTTCCAGGGAAGTCTGCGGAGTGGCCAAACCAGTCCCTCAAAGACAAAGGGCAAGCTGACACGTCAGCCAGGTGTAAACAAGGTTGATGGGCCATTACTTGATAAGTGGCCTTTTTTTTTTTTTTTTTTTTTTTTTTTTTTTTTTTTGGCAGGAAAAGGGATGGGGAAAAAAATATACATCTTAGCACAGAAACAGCATGAAGTTTCCTTCCATACAGAGTGCCTGTCATCCTGAATCTCATCTGGAAATGTTTTCCAAGTGGGAGGGGACTGACACTATAAAAGGGAGGACAGACACCCCAGGGCACCTCTCCTCTCTTGCTCTCGCTCTTTGTCGATTGATTCACTGCACTAGAAGGAACAAAGAAAGCAGCCATTAAACAGAAGAAGGGGTCCTGGCCTAAGAAGTTTGGCCACTAAGACTATTGAGTGCAGGTGCTGAGAAGAACTTCGCTTTCAATTTAAGATAGTTTGTTAAGTTAGGCATTAGTTGTCTGTATTCTTTATTTTTCTTGTAACCATTTCTGACTCTTATACCTTGTTACTTGTATTCATTTAAAATCTATCTCTTTGTAGTGAATAAATTTGTTTTATTGTTTTATTTAATCCAGTGTGTTTAAATTTAAGTGTTTGGGAAACTCCATTTGGGATGATAAAATATGTGCATAATATTCCCATTGATGAAATAACAGACCTATGTAAATTTGTATTGTCCAGGAGAGAGCTGGGCAGTACAGGGCAAACATTTCAGGGGAAAAATCTGGGACTCTGGGAGTGTGTTGGGGTCACCCTGTAGTATAATTCAAGCTTGTAAGAGCCTATGTACTGGCTGCAGTATACACACAGACATAACAGAAGGTGACTTCAATGCCGGAGGCTGTTTGTGAGCAATCCAGACTGGAAGCTACAGCAGCAAAGCATTGTAAAGGACACCCCAGGCTAGAAGGCAGGGGTGACACAGCTACTCATTAATCTGGATTGTGCCCTGGGTATGTCACACAAATGTCAAGCACTTTCAAGATTTGTCTTTTCTGTGCATAATGAAGAGTGACTTCAAAACGGGCTGTATATAGATATAGATACTAAAAATGACTTGGGCCGAAGGTCTGGGTTGGATAACATTTTTGCCAATGTGAAATTACAAGCACTTTTGCATACAGCAACTTTTTTGTGGACTTGCAAAGAAAGAAAACTGTCTCAGCAAATAAAATAGGAAGTAATTTATTTTTAGACAAAAGAAACTGCTGTAATTGTTGAGCACTTTTGTTTAATAGAGATTGAGTAATTGACAGGCTGACTATGAGAGTTGTATAGTAATTCTGTAGCACAGTCAACTGCATTGTCAAAAAATGGAGATGAAGGTTCTTGGGATGTAATGTTTTATCATTACTATACATTTCCTAGAAATTATGCTTAAAGAATGGACCATTCACAGTGGCAATTTGAAAAGTGGAAGGTTTCTGAATTAAGCAAAACTAAAAGTACTAGAAGGGAAATTAATTGGCGTTGACTTTGTGTGACTGTAGATAGTAGTCCAGACCCTCAGTTCCAATTTGATTTTTCCTTTTCTGATCAGTTTAATTGTGCAGTGGAGGAAAATGACTCCGGGATGGTATAAAAGCACTAAGAGTGACCTCTGCTTTTGGTTTACTTCTATGAAAAACCTGTGTAACATCAATGTAGAAAATAATGGCAATCAGATTAAATCCACATAAACAAATGTGTTTACATTGTACATCATCTCTTTTTCCTTACTATCAACTCCAAAACCAACCCATCCAAAATACACCCTCATGTTTATCTTGTTTCTGAAGGTCACCAGAGTGGTCTTATTGTGGGTGAACAATCATTTTAATGATTTTGAAGGAGATCCCGCTATGACACGGTTTCTAGAAGAATTTGAAAAAAAGTTGGAAGATACGGTAGGACTAAAAACTATCAGTGTCATGCTTTCCAATGAGGGTTTTTTTTTTTTTTTTTTCCATCTGTGATTTAAGAATCTTTTTAAAAGTCCTTGGGCTAGAAGAAGACCATCTATATTTAGCTTTTAACAGAGTCCTATTTGTCTAAATTTTACATATGGTTGTACAGAATCAAACAGTAAAATGGTATAGACTACTAATTTCTATCCCTTGATGGTATTTCAAGAAAGAACAGGGTTTGGGGTTTTTTTTTAAGTAAGAATTGGTTCCTTAAGTTCATAGATTCTTTTTTCTGTGGCATTGTTCTTTTCAGTCATTCTTCCAATTCGAGATGAAGAAACATTGCATTCCTTTGTGTGTCTTTTGATTTACAGAAAATGAAGGGTCACCTCAGATTGTTGAATATTGCCTGTGCCGCCAAAGCAAAGTGGAGGCAAATTACTTTGCAGAAACCTTCCAGAGACTCGCCACTCTTTTTCTGTCTAGTTGGAGGAAGCGACAAGGGTTTTGGCATTTTTGTAGAGACTGTAGAAACAGGCAGCAAAGCAGCAGAAGCTGGACTGAAGCGTGGTGATCAGGTAAGAAAGTGCATAAAATTATTGATGTTTCAGATGTAATTTTAATAAAAATCCCTCCTGGTTTAACCAAGTACAGTAAATGCCAGATAACATTTGTCTGAAATATAAGACTTAAAATATTACTAACTTGCTCACTGTGTTTACCAAACTATGTAGTATTTTAAGGATTTACGGTTTGCATCTGCAGTTCTCTTCTACAGTTAAAATATATATGAAAAAAACCCCAAAATATCCTAATCATGGTTTGTTTTAGGAAAATTGTTAAAAAGGGTTGTAATGGAGTACACTCACTCTCGCGAGTGCCCCCTGGCCAAGTGCGTGTGTCTGCACACACTCTGTTTGTGGTGGGTCTTTGCTGACTCAGTCCTACGACCAAGTCAGACACAGTCTGTTTGGGTGATAAAAGCAAAGCAAACTCCTTTCGGGACATAAGTCCAATAGGGGGCCTATTTCATTACCCTCTGTAAGGTCCTTCGATCTGTGGCCCCATCCTGGGGCTTACTCTTCAATCAGTCCAGCAGGGCTTATCACAGTACCCTGGCCAAACTGTCTCTCAGCCCCTTCTGGGCTCCCTCAAATTATTCCTGCTCTTTAAGCAGTCCTGGCCCTGGTGTGGGATCACATCCACCAGAGCTCCCTCCCTGAAGACTCTCTGCTTCTCTGGGCCTTTCTGGCCCTACCTCTTCAGCTGGGCCACTAAAAGACTTCAGTTCCCATTCTGGGTGCAACAAAGTCCGACATGTTTATAGGTCATACTTGTATTTAAATTGTAGCAGCTAATTTATTAGGATATTTAGTAATGCATGTTTTCATAATACCACTCTGATATGTAGCAGTATTGTAACTTCTGAAGCATTTATTGTATCTTTTTATAATATTAAATAGTTTAAATAAATTTAGAGAATGGAAAACGTTTTGTGACATTTAATCTAAAAATTCAGTTTTTTTCTCTTTCTCCTAAAAGATAATGGAAGTAAATGGACAGAACTTTGAGAACATTACATTTGTAAAAGCTGTTGAAATCTTGCGGAACAATACTCATCTTTCCATTACTGTAAAAACAAACATTTTTGGTGAGTAGACTTGCATAGCCAATATACCTTACATGTGAGAAAGAAGACAAAGTTCCCAATCCTGAAGGCCTCAGGGCTGCTCTAAGTTCCACCCATTTGCCTATGACCCCAAGGTGCCATTCTAGGGGTTGATGATCACCAGAGCACAGAGGCCAAGTCCCTTTTTTGCCTGGGTACTCCCCCTATACCAGGGTCTGCATGGGGATGGAGGCAGGGGTAGAGGCAGCATAACCAGCTCTGTGCTCCCTGGGAAATCCTCATATGACCATTTAAGCAGCTTTTTTGGGCCTCTCTGTCACCTGTTTTGACAAGAAATAGCGAAAGATGTAAAATCAGGTTTTTAAAAATAAACTTTTAATAATGGGTGTGAGCGCCATAACATCTGTTACATCTGAAAGAGAAAATAGGGAATGTATCAAGTATATGTGCAATATCGATTTTAGCTTTAAATTGTCATTTTTCTAAACAAATAACTTCTTAAAATCTCGGTCAAAATATCTGTTAGTTTTCCATAACCCAGGGCATACATGGTCTGCATCTAACAACACAAATACCACTGCAGTAAGAACAAGATGCTCCCTAAACATACATGGTTTCTTTTCTTTGACTCATGTTATATCTGAGGTTGCTGGTGGTCTTTTCCTCTCCTGGGTCTCATCTGCTGCTTCTAATTACTTGTCTCCTATTCACTATTGATTTTCTGTTTTTAATTTTTTTTCTTTACATCCCTATAGAGGTCAAAAAGTGGCATGAACTTAACTATAGCATATTGTTACAAACAAAATGAGGACAAAAATAATTTTAAAAAACCCCTTTCATCAAATAACGTATGCTAATACAAGGTGACATGCAGCAGTACACCAACTTGTACAACCTTCCGCTGAAAGTTAACATATTCATATGAACATGAAACATAGCTGCAACCAAGTCAGTGGGAAAAAAAACCTCAGGCTGGTCTAGCTCTCTCTGATTATCTGTTCAGAATTACAGCACTGTCCATATAAATGTATATGCGTGGATTATGAGCCCTTTTTATTGTTGCTAGATATTCAAGGTGCTTACTCTGTCCGCTGCTTGACGTATTTTAACAAATCCATCAGCTAAAGCCCTTTGCAAAGACTGTATTTGCTATTCTAATTTTTGAATAGAGTGCTAAATGCCTAATATCATGCTAGTGAGTTATCAGAGAATATATCAGTGAATCCCCACGCTCACACCTGAATTTCTTCTACAAAGGTGCACAGTCCTAAATTTTGCTATGTAATAAAAGCATGCAATTTGATTTGGTATTTGTGCATAGTATGTGCTGCCTGCCTGGTTTGGGTGGAAAACACAAGTAATCAGCACTGTGCAGCTGTAAGTTCTGTTTCAGTGAGCACAGCCATGTGTGTTCAACTGAAAACACTACATTTCTCTGATGTCAGCAACCTCAAAGATCTAAAAAAGATAAACTGCTTGGCAGGAATTCATGTACAGCTTTGAAGGGCAGGGTTTTATGTTATATAACAGAAACACATAAAATAGGTATAACTTTTTTCCCCATGGAATGGTGTTTTCTGGAAATATCATTGTTACCAGTTGACCAGTTAAATCTGATAAGTGTAAAAGAATATTGGATGTGGAATATATTTGATAATATCAATGAAGATAAAAGAAGTGCCAGTCAGTCTTGTGGTTGTTCTTAAGAAAACCATCTACATCCCATTACCTAACAGATATAGACAAAAACGTTGATTAATGTAAATGTAATGTTTCCCCTTTTGTCTAGCTAATTGTCCGTAGTGGATGTTAGCAAAGTTTTATGAAATGTGTTTTAATGTTTATTAATAAGAAAAGTGAAAATGATGACATTTCTTCTACTTCATTTCTTAATTTGTGGTTGGAAATTCCCTCCAATGCAGTATTTTTCTCTTTGCAGTCTGTTTTCCATTAGTTATTTAGGGCCTACTCTCTCTCCCATTGAATTCAATAGCGAAACTCCACTTGATTTCAGTGGAAGAGGAAAGGAATATTAAATTGACCATATTGCCAGAGTGCATGTTAACAACTATACTATTCAGTATTTCTTTTATGGTGGTAGGTGAGGATGGGAAGAAGGATTAAAAGAACAAGCTTTCCAGGAGGTAAAAATAAATTATAATAGGTTTATCTTCTTTTACAGTGTTTAAAGAGCTGCTTAGCAGGATAGGACAGGAGAAAAATGGAGTCCCCCATATTCCAAAAATTGCAGAAAAGAAAAGTAATCGCTACTCCATCCCAGATATGCCCGGAGATATGGAACAGATGTTTCCATGCGAGAAAGGAAACAAGAAAATCAAAGCAAACACTGTATCTGGCGGAAGAAACAGAATCAGGAAAATTTTAGACAAGACACGATTCAGCATCTTGCCTCCCAAACTATTTAGGTAGGTTAGACTGTTCTGGTAGAAGAGTAACCGTTGTCTAATAAGCTGTTGTTTTCTAAGTGGCTTAGAATGTTCAAGTTTATGTGACTATTGTTTACATAAGTATAAGAAAACTACAGCAAATATGACTAGAACTGTAGAATTAGACCAAAATAGGTTTGAAAATGCCCTTTCCTTTAATATGCCTAATTTCAAACCTGCTTTGCTCTTACATCATTTTGAATGCCTATCCACAATATGTAATTCAAATATCTGATTGATTGTCATTATTCTCTTTAGCACCAGTTGTTATAGTATGAATATGAGGAACTACCTGTGCAATCTGGGCACTGGAAAGCATTAATTAAGTAGCTTTCAGTTTAAAATGAGTGGATATGTTAAATCTGTTCAGGTGCTTTTGTCTATAACAACCCATTTGGATTAACACCTTTTGTAACTGTATTTGGAAAAGTGTTTTACATAAGGAATTTTTTTCCTTATGCACGTGGATCAGTACCTGCAGTTGAATGTGCAATATTTCTTTAATATTTGTTCTGTGATTTACAGTTCAGAAAACTCAACTCAAATCATACATTAATGACTACTAGCCTCCAGCTACCAACACCCTGTTATACTGTGAATATATTTACAACATATTCAAAGACTAATTGTTTTAAGTTCTAAGAATTATTCTGGATAAGACAAAATATTGAGTTTGGATCTGCATTTTAATAAATTTGATGTTAATAAAAGTAGAACAACATTATTTCATAAAAGTTAAACATGGAAAAGACCTAATTGGTCAACTCATTTACTCCTTTTCCACCTTTGTTGTTATTCTTTAGTGCTTTGTGTCCTATGTTACTGACTCAAGCACTGGCACATTAACAATTTGCCTTGGGAAACTATTTCAGTAGACTAATAGGTCTTATTGTTATGACACTTGTCTTGATAGTCAGCTACATTTTTCTAGTTCTCACTTTCATCCTATTCCTCCTTATTATAAACAAGTTGGACCATTTCCACACAGACACCCCCAAATCAGTATGCTCTTCTTTTAGTCCTTAAGTACATAGAATAGATATAAAAATGGCAGAAGTCTTTTAATATAACATGAGATCAAAGTGTGATGCCATTTTAAAGACTAAGAAACGCCCCTGTCATAGTTCATTTTCCCCCAATGTTAACTCATATTCAGACATCAGTTGTCAAAGTGGAATCTTCATGTGTTATTTGTATTAGGTCTTTGCATCTGCTTGATTTTGTTTTGTTTTGTTTTTTGTTTGTTTTTGTCATCTGGTTTTCTCTCTGCACTTCTCTCTCTCTCTCTTCTGTATAAACCTTGTTATTTATGTTCCTCAGTAGAATCATAGAATTGTTGAAATGTTTACAGTATTTTCCTTGTGTTTTCAACATTGTCTTCTTTCTGTTACTGCATCACCTTCTCAGGGGATTGTTTTGGTAAGAAATTGCCTAATTATATGTTGTTGTGGGGTGTACCAATACAGCTTCCTCACAAGCATGGATGCTTTTTCACTTCTGTGCAGTATCTTTGGTACTGTTGAATAGTATATATAATTCCAGTACTTTTCCTGCTATAAACTCAAAAGTCTTACCATTAAGTTTACGTCATCTCATGGGATTTATAGTACCATATGCTGAAAAGTATTGGATCACCCCATTCCTGCCCCTGGGCAATGTGTGGGATGCTTCAAGAATTTGTAGAATTTTGTCAGGTTACTGCACAATTACATTGACCCCATTTTGGTGATCCAATAATGTGATTATAAGCAAGTCTACCATGCCTCTCAGCTGGTGGCCCTATAGAGTAAAGAAAAACTGGCACCAGAATTTTGAGTACTCCACTTGGACTAAAAAATTAGGTATCTTGAAAATGCTCACAGTTTGTGGTATGTTTTTATACTTACCTTTGTAAAACTGATGCCCAAGTTGGTATTCCCTTTGGTGTTTCATTTCTTTTCTCACATCTTCTCCCTTTAACATTTTCAGTTCCAGTCTTTGGCATAAATTCTTTCAGCTCAATAAATCAAAACTGTTATTGATAAGAACACCACCTCCCAAATCATAGTATCTGCTTCTCCCTCTTCACCTTCATCCTCTAATTCACCCCACACTTTGAGTTGATTTTGGCCACCCACATTTCACGAATCTATTGTTTGTTTACATTTCCATCAGATCCTACACTCACTACTTCTCTGCAGAAAAGCTTAGTCTTATGTTCATTTCCTCTCACCTCAACTGTTGTAATTTGTGCTTCCTTTTCCCTTGTGTCGTAAAGTTGCAACCCTTCAGACCTCAATTTGTCCAAAAAGTGACTCATCTCATTCACTCTGTCTACCCAAAAGCAGAAACACAGCACGATTGCTTGCATTCTCAGAAATCTTCACTGGCTTCTCCATTTCTAAATCAGCACAAAATTCTTTGTCTTTGTTTGCAAAACCCTTTCCAGTCTCTAATCCATTTTTTTCTGATCCTTAGCCTGTTTCTGAAGCTTCCTTGGTTCTCCTCTTCCTCCCCCCCACCCCCCCACAACAGTCACTGTAACCTCACCATCTGGAGCAGAACCTGATTTAATCTGTCTCTATGCAAATCTTATCTTAAGATCCATCTTTCTTCCTTGTTCTGAGACTCTTAACCTTCTTTATATAATATATTATCCCACTCTTCTTTTGCTCAATCATTCTCCCTGAAACTTGGCCATTTTCCCTCCTCACCTCTGTCCTATTACATCTATAGATGTTGCCTCTGGCATATTTTAATTTACCTTTATGAATTGACTAGAATAATATGTGCTGTCATTAATGATGCTTTTGTATGAGCAATGCTGCATAAAATTGTAGTTATGTATTTTATACAGTACTATAAATAGAAGTGAGATGTATGGAAATACCATAATTACATTAAAAAGGCTCCAGTGGATGCATTAAAATGAGAGATGAGGTAGTTTTGGTTTCGTATGGATAGAAACTTTGAGAAATTAAAGTAACCAAAGTGTGTTCTGCTAAATAAACCAAAGGGATTTCTTCTTCCTATATCTTAATGCAGAACTCCTCCCTGACTTCCCCGAAATTGTACTTAAGAAAAAGTATTTTGCAAATAAGTATACACAAAACCATCAACTTAGTTGATTGTTTTGGCAGAGGTGCTGCTAAAATTCCATTTAATAATGGGTAAGACTTTTAAAATTCTTTTAACCCTCTGCCACAAGTGAAGTATGTTCTTGCTTCCTATATAGAAGCATGACCTGGTGGCTAGATTTTTTTTTCTTTTTTTTGTTTTTTGATGAGTGGCCAAATGCTTACAGTTTGTGCTTTGGGCTGTAATTTTCTCAGAGCTGCACCTCTTTCTAGCTTGATGCACCACTCTGCCTAATGCTAGTCACCCTTTATAGTTCTTCTTGTGCTTGGGCCTCTCCTTTACCTTTTTCCCCAGTTGGTTTGTATTGCTGCAATACGAATCAAGAGAAGCAGGGTGTGCAAACCAGGTAAAAATATCAGCAATTGCTCTTCTTGGAAATGAGAATTTTCCCTTTTTATGATCCTGTAACAGGCCCCAGGTTCCCTGTGGATCTTCCACTTACCTATTGAGAGCCCAATTTGCAGGATTAAACAGGTCTAGCAGTTTCTCTGCTAAACCTCAGGTGCTGCTTCATTCAGCTCTTGTGTACTTCGTCATGTAATACTCTGGAGCATTTCTGACTGGGGAAGAACCAGAGAACAGGAAATGTGAAAGCAGTAGCATCCAGGTCCCTTAGAAAAGCTGCTGGATTCAGAGTGCCCCTGTATGGGAGGAAGACAAAGGCAGTTTGCTTCATGTTGCAGAGAGAGCGGAGGTCCTTTGGAGATCACAGCATAATCTTGGTTAGGCAACCATATTTTTAACTCACACGATTAACTCAAAAAAATTAATCACAGTTTTAATCACACTGTTAAAAATAGAATGCCAATTTAAATTTATTAAATATTTTGTATGTTTTTCTACATTTTCATATATATTGTATTCTGTGTTGTAATTGAAATCACTGTCTATTTTATTACAAATTTTTGCACTGTAAAAATGATAAAAGAAATAGTATTTTTCAATTCACCTCATACAAGTACTGTAGTGCAATCTGTTGTGAAAGTGCAACTTACAAATGTAGATTTTGTATATTATATAACTGCACTCAAAAACATCAGCATGGACGCATATCCCCTGGAATGATGGTTGAAGCACGACGGGACATATGAATCTTTAGCGCATCTGGCACATAAATATTTTGTGATGCTGGCTACAACAGTGCCATACAAACGCCTATTCTCACTTTCAGGTGACATTGTAACAAAAAGCGGGCAGCATTATCTCCTAAAAATGTAAACAAACTTGTTTGTCTGAGTGATTGGCTGAACAAGAAGTAGAGCCTAGAAAGTCCACTCAGTCCTAAAGTTTTACATTAAGGTGATAAGTAACAGTCAGCATGGATTTGTCAAAAACAAATTGTGTCAAACCAACCTGATAGCTTTCTTTGACAGGGTAACAAGCCTTGTGGATGGGGAGGAAGATGTAGACGTGGTATATCTTTACTTTAGTAAAGCTTTTGATACTATCTCGTGTGACCTTCTTATAAACAAACTAGGGAAATGCAACCTAGATGTAGGGTTACCATATGTCCGGTTTTTCCCGGACATGTCCAGCTTTTCGGCAATCAAACCCCCGGGGGGAATTGCTAAAAAGCCGAACGAGTCCGGGAAAAATACTGTCCGGGCACTTCCTCTCCCGCGGCTGCTCTGCTCCTCCCCTGACTCAGACTTCGGTTCTGTTTAAGAGCCAAGCTGCCCGAGCCAGCGCTGCCGGCTTCGAGCAGCCCCCGTGCCTCCGGACCCCGAGCCGCCGGCCGGGCACTTCCCTTCCCGGGCTCCAGCTGCTCTACTCCGGTGGCGCAGGGTTTGGAGGCAAGGGGGCTGCCTGAAGTCGGTAGCACTGGCTCGGGCAGCTCGGCTCTTAAACAGAGCCAAAGAGTCAGGGGAGGAGCACAGCAGCTGGAGCCCGGGAGGGAAAGTGCCCAGCTGGGAGCGCAGGGTCCGGAGATACAGGGGCTGCCCGAAGCCCGAGCACTACCGGCTTCACGGGTTTGCCGGGCAGCCTCCAGACCCTGCACCCCCGGCTGGGCGCTTCCCCTCCCGGGCTCTAGCTGTGCTGGGGAAGTGCCGGCCGGGGGCGCAGGGTCTGGAGGCTGCCTGGCAAACCGTGAAGCTGGTAGCGCTTGGGCAGCCCTTTTTGCATGGCTGGGAGGGAGGAGGGGGAGTTAGGGCGGGAACTTTGGGGAATGGGCGGAGTTGGGGCGGGGAAGGGGCGCAGTTGGGGCGGGGGTGGGAAGGGGCGGGGCCAGGGCCCCGTGGCGTGTCCTCTTCTCTTTTATTTTTTAAATATGGTAACCCTACCTAGATGGAGCTACTATAAGGTGGGTGCAAAACTGGTTGGAAAACCATTCCCAGTGAGTAATTATCAGTGGTTCACAGTCATGCTGGAAGGGCATAACGAGTGGGGTTCCGCAGGGATCAGTTCTGGGTCCAGATCTGTTTAATATCTTCATCAATGATTTAGATAATGGCATACAGATTATACTTACAAAGTTTGCGGATGTTACCAAGCTGGGAGGGGTTGTAAGTGCTTTGGAGGATAGGATTAAAATTGAAAATGATCATGACAAACTGGAGAAATGGTCTGAAATAAATAAGATGAAATTCAATAAGGACAAATGCAAAGTACTCCATTTGGGAAGGAACAACAAGTTGCACACATACAAAATAGGAAATGACTGCCTAGGAAGGAATGCTGTGGAAAGGGATCTGGTGATCATAGTGGACCATGAGCTAAATGAGTCAACAGTGTAACGCTGTTGCAAAAAAAAGCGAACATCATTCAGGGATGTAAGCAAGACACAAGAAGTAATTCTTCCGCTCTACTCTGCTCTGATTAGGCCTCAACTGGAGTATTGTGTCCTGTTCTGGGCGCCACATTTCAGGAAAGATGTTGACAAATTGTAGAGAGTCCAGAGAAGAGCAACAAAAATTATTAAAGGTCTAGAAAACATTACCTATGAGGGAAGATTGAAAAAATTAGGTTTGTTTAGTCTGGAAAAGAGAAGACTGAGAGGGGACATAAGTTTTCAAGTATGTAAAAGGTTGTTACAAGGAGGAGGAAGAAAAATTGTTTTTCTTAACCTCTGAGGATAGGACAAGAAGCAATGGGCTTTAAATTGCAGCAAGGGAAGTTTAGGTTGGATATTAGGAAAAACCTCCTAACTATTAGGGTGATTAAGCACGGGAATAAATTGCGGAGGGGGGCTGTGGAAACTCCATCATTGGAGCTTTTTAAGAGCAGGTTAGACAAACACCTGTCAGGAATGGTCTAGATAATTAGTTCTGCTATGAGTGCAGGGGACTGGACTAGATGACCTCTCGAGGTCCCCTACAGTTCTATGATTCTATGATTATTTTATTTTTAAATGTAGGGGTTTTTTTGTACATCACTCTACATTTGTAAGTTCAACTTTCATGCTAAGAGGTTGCACTATGGTACTTGTATTAGATTAATTTAAAAATACTATTTTGTTTGTTTTTATACAGTGCAAATACTTGTAATCAAAAATAAACATGAAGTGAGCACTGTACACTTTGTATTCTGTGTTGTAATTGAAATCAATATATTTGAAAATGTAGAAAACACCCAAAAATATTTAAATAAATAGTATTCTATTATTGTTTAATAGTGCGATTAATCACGATTAATATTTTTAATCTCTTGACAGCCCTAATTTATATAATAAAAAAGATTAAAACGTTTGGCCATGACTAGTAAAGGCATAGTCAGCTGCATTGTTCAGATGAAGTGCATAGGACCACCCATATGGAAATTTCTACTCCAATGTTTTATGCTGTGCTGAGCAACACTTTCACCCTCCCACTGGTTATGCTGTAAATGAGCATGAATGTCTTAGCCTACAATGTGTATTCACCTGGTCTCTCTTTATATATCACCAAGCTAGTACGTCAGATACAATATGTAAGTACTTCTGTATTGGGTAATTTTATAAGGTGTTTTACATTGTAGCTTGTTTGGAGCTATAGTGCTTTTACCTCCAAACATTTCTTTGCACTAAGTCACACCCTAATATTTTTACTCTTATGCAGAATATTTTGGTAATGTTCAAAAGTAATCAATTAAGAAATGGAGTTAAATTAAACTAAAAGGACAGATTTATTCTGTGTTGAGATCACAAGGATTTTTTTTTTCTGGAATGTACTGTGTTTTAATCTGTTCGATCTTGTGTTGTGCATCGGATTGTTGTTAAGGAAGCCGTGACTTAGAGAAGGTTCTTGTTTTGCATCATTGCACCTACAAAGGAGAAATGATTTTTACTTTTGCCTGGGCTAAATGTAGGTAATTTTTAAAACTATTTTACAGTGATGGCAGTGTCAGCCAGTCACAGGATGACAGTATTGTTGGAACAAGGCAGTGCAGACACAGTTTGGCCATAATGCCTATCCCTGGAACACTCTCATCAAGTAGTCCTGATCTGTTGCAGCCTACAACCAGCATGCTGGATTTTACTAATCCTTCAGGTAAAATAATACGTCTCTCTATGTTGTGTATGTGTAATGAACTTTCCAACCCACTGGAGCACTCAGTCTGAGAATATATTAGTTGATGTAGCAAGGTCTATTTACAAATCAATACATAGAGATTCTGAATGTTTACATGTTTTAGTAAAACCTAATATAAAGCTAATTTACAAAACTACATTTTTATGTACTGGTTCCTAACATTTAGATAGTGTTTACAATGACATTGCCACAGTGAATAAAGGCTCCACAGTGTTAGTTTGCTTTTAAGCTTTATTTGCAACTTTTACTAAAAGTACCAATTTGAGGGGAAACAATATCTTCTACTGGCACTAAACATGTCAGCTGTACTCACCTGTTCATGCCATGGCCCTATCAGGTCCCAAACTGGAGAGAAACAACAAAACCCCCAAAAGAGCCTCACCTCTTAAGCCTTCGTGCCAGGTCTCCTTTGCCGTAACTTGAGAGCTCGCTCTTCTCTCTAAGCAAAAGCAGAACCTGCCATCTCAAGTGCCCTCCATTTAGAAGCTCTACCACTATTTTAGTGAGAGTGGCTTGGCCTTGTCTGCTCCCTGATCACTTCTTTACCATCTCCTCCCAATGCCTGTGCCCCTCCTATTGTAGCTTCTGTTCATGTGCAGTCCATGAAAAAACACTCCGAAAGCATATCGGGTAAGGGTAGGACCTGTATGGTACCAAGCTAGTGCTATTGGTCCCACACCTTGATGAGCATTTCATTCATTCAAATGTATTTTTGAAAAACAAAAATAAAACTTTTCAGTTTTATTACCTGTGCCTCTCTGTTGCTGCTGCTATAGGAATGGAGTGGCTGCAGGAGGCAAATGCTGATCATATGCAGCTGCCAGTAAACATGTCAAGCCAGAATCATGTGTTTCCTTATTCTATATGTAAATTCTAAGCGTAATTATACATTCATTAAACTACCTTTTGGCTAAGATTTTATAAATGTAACTTAACGTTAACTTCGTAACTTCTCTTGTAAAATAGATGTACATATATATCTTGTACATAAATATCCATGACAAATCACTTCCCTTCTTGCTGCAAATTCATTGTTTTTCTATATGTAAAAAACACACTTTTCTAAAAATCTTGATTTAATGTTGGTGTAGGATTTTCCATAGATTAACTGGCCACAGCTAATGACTTTCTTAACCAGTGTTCAGTTTAATAGTATGCGTGTGCAAAGTCATTTTTGAATGTAAGGAAGTATAAAATAGCTTTTTGGCAGATCAGCATATTACATTCATTTGACTATTGATTATTCTTGTAATCTGTAGATCTTATGTTTACATAAATGGATTTATTTTTGTTTTTGCTGCCTGCAGCTGTTGGTTTTTACTGTAAGTATCCTGAGTTCTGGCAGCCTAATCTTCTTTGTATTGCATGTCTTGTATGTTGAAATGAACAAATATTTGTTTACAATTTTTTATTTGCCTCATAAACTTTATTATTAGAATTATTGTTGTTGCTTATTGGACATTTGCATGCCCTATAACCCATTTTTAACTAAACCAACTATTTATTTTGTGGGGCAGGTGGTGTGGCTTAGTGGGTAAAGCACTGAACTGAGACTAAGGAGACATGGATTCTATTTTACTAGCCTACTGGGTGACCTTGGGCAAGTCACTTACCCACGCTGTGCCTCAGTTTCCTCATCTATAAAATGGGGATAATGCTACTGACCACCTGTAAAGCACTTGAAGATCTACTGATGAAAAGTGCTATATAAGGGCTATCTGGTGGTGGTATGTTTAATTTTTTTGTAATAAAACTTTTTGCTTGCCAACTTGAATGTCCACTGTTTTTTTCCTACAAATTGAATCATGAATGGGAAAATAGATTTTTAAAAATACTGTTTACATTTAAACAAAAACAAACAGAAAAACCAGCAACAGAACCCAAACCAAAGTGGTTGGTATCAGTATGTCTTTCTTTGTGACTCGTAAAATAAAGTAATACATTTTTTTAAAATATGCATTCCTATTTATAGGTTCTAACCCATGTATTTTGTAGATTTTTAACAGATATATCAAGATAAGATTCTTGGTAAATTTTCAAAATTTCATCAAAATTGTTTGCTTTAAACATTGAATTTGTAGGTATTTTTACATCAAATACTATTCATAAGAATCAGACAATATAATGCTTGTTTATTCAGTACAGACAGATTGTTTTTAAGGTTTCATTACTCCTTTGAGGGTTATCGATAGATGGCCTTTTGCTGGTTTCTGATTCTTCTTATCAATGTACACACTTTTTCATAATGAAATATTTACCCTGTTCGTTCTCAGCTTTTCCACTTCAAATTAATACTTACATAAAAATTATTTTTACTTTTATTGAACAGTTCTTTGAGTACCCTCCCCGCACCCATATGGGAGATCTAAACTTTAGTGGTCCACCATTCATCAATATGACCGAGGCGGCTTTTACTATACAAATAGTGAAAAAGTTGGTAGAATCACAGTTTTCGTTCACCACGTTATTTAGGCCCGTCCCCTCTTCAACTCAGTTACAGCTGCTGCGGGGATACTTTTTCTTCCAACTGGGAAAGGCTGCTGGTAGCAAATCATAAATTACTATTCTTTTCCCCTGGAAAAAGGGACTTCATCTTGAACGGGCCCTTAGCATATATTCTATCTATTCATGCTAAACTATTTATTCGACCTTGTATTTACCAGCGACATTCTGCATAACTTTCTCAGACCTGAGGAAGAGCTCTATGTGGCTCAAAAGCTTGTCTGTCTCACCATCAGAAGTTGGTTCAATAAAAGACATTATCTCACCCATCTTGTTTCGCTAGTATCCTGGTACTAACACAGCTACAACAACACTGCATCCTGTGAAAGTAATTAACTGTTCTTAATTATGGAAAAAACAGGATGGATTTTTAGAAAAAAGAGAACAAATACTGAGCATTTACTTTTTATCTAGACCTAGGTGTTCCCACCCCATCCGACAGATGAATACTTTTTTATTCTTTCAAGGGAAGTAACAGTTTTGCATTTTAAAGGTGTTTTTCTTTAAATTTAGATATTCCAGATCAAGTTATAAGAGTTTTCAAAGCAGATCAACAAAGCTGTTACATTATAATAAGCAAAGACACTACCGCAAAAGAAGTTGTGAGTCATGCAGTGCACGAATTCAACTTGATAGGAGCCCCAGAAACCTACTCTCTGTGTGAGGTGTCTGTTAGTCCTGAGGGAGTCATCAAACAGAGAAGGCTTCCAGATCAGTTCTCCAAATTAGCAGACAGAATCCAGCTCAATGGAAGGTAAAATTGTACTTGTTTTGTTTTGTTTGACTTTGTCTTTAAAAGTGAAGCATTTTGACAGAAATATCAGAGAATAGTGTCCCTATTAAAACTGGAGAAGAAAGTCTAGAATTGTCTCTTATATTACTGAGAATTGCTAAAGATGTAAGCATTTATTTCAGTGTACACAAATATTCTAACAGAATTGCTGCCCTAGGCTATGTGCAAATAAGCTGAATTATTTTAAACTGTAATTATAGTGTTTCTGCTTGCTGTGCTTATTTGACCTGTCTGCTCTTTTCCTGCTTTTATGGCAGAAAAAAATATTTTATGCATCCACTCAGCATGTAATTATAATCTCAGGCTTTCTTGGAGTGGGGAAGGGAGATCATTTCCACCTGAAGTTGATGAGAACTTATTCCTCGCATTCTGGTACTTATGATCTCTGATGCTGTCCATCTGGTAAATTGTATACTTACACTGAATTCCAGTGCCATTAATCAGCACTAGAAGGAAGGCTTCCTACAGCTGCTAAGGATGTTTTGCTGGGAGATGAGGGCTAAGGTTTTTCCTCCATAAATGCCAATAGCTCTCAGAACTTTCTTGTCTAGTGTCTCAGCAGTTTGCAAGAAAGCTTTCCTGGCCACTGCAACTTTTTCAGAGCTCTCAAACTGAGTTTAAGTGATGGTCATAAAAAACACTTTCACCATGGATGTAGGAATGTGAGTTCCCCTACAGATATTTTTAGTCACTGGTATGGTGTTATCCATCACTCTAAAGGAGGAGAGATTCATGACAAGTGGTAGTTGGATATCTGAATATTAGAAAAGTGTAATATCTGAGTAATACATGGTGGATAAACTTTAGTGTTTAAAAAAGTTTGAAATAAGTTCAGTCACTAGATAACTTAATTCAGAAGGTCAGTGCAAGATATACAATGGTTTACATTAAAAAGGAATAATATATATACTCTTGTGATGTTTACCATATTTACTTTCTAATCAAAATATAAGCTAACTTTCCTTTTCTAAAATGTAATATTACAGCTAGCCGATATTAACTTAAGATACGTGATTTTATGCAAATCATTGTGAGTTGTCTCACAAACATTAAGGGCTTTAGCACATTGCCTGATGATCTGGTCCAGACCAGAAGATATGTTAGAAAGTAGAAAATTCTGTTCAATTCTCCTTACAAGGCAATAGAGAATTTATGAAGGAGAGTCATTTCTATATCTGTAAGTGATCTCCTTTGGACCATGAAAGTGATTTTCTTACATGCCTTTTCATTTCCTGAGTACTGTGTGCTTCATGTACATGCTAATATATTATGCTAATTTTTCCATCAAAAATGGGAAAATACATTTACATCAAGATTTCAAATATTTCTCAGGATCCAGGGCCATTCAAAATGTTAATTTACTGCTGCATTTGCAAATAGACAAGCTACTGACCTTTTACTGAAGGGCAAGGCTATTATCTACACTATTGCAGGCTAGTATATAGAAACTAGTGATTAATGAAGAGGAAGAAAATATTATAATGGCCTCATAGCATATTAAACTTTTTCACTTTAGTAATGACAGCGTTGCGCAGTGGGTAGAGTAAGAAGCTGAGAGTTGGAACTCACCTGAGTTCCATTCCCAAATTGCCTCTCACTATTCGGTGCTAGGCATGTCCATTATAGATAACCTCGCCAGTTGGTACATCTGTCAAGTGAGGATAATGCTGAGGCATCAAGGGGTGATGTTAAATTTAATTGTATGTAAAGTACTTTCAGAATGTCAGAGGAAAGCTGCTCTAAAGTTTATTATTATAATACAATTTACCTTTAGGTATTATCTGAAAAACAATATGGAAACAGAGACATTATGCTCAGATGAGGATGCCCAGGAGCTGCTTAGAGAGAGTCAGATTTCTCTTCTTCAACTGAGCACTATTGAGGTGGCTACTCAGCTATCAATGAGGGACTTTGAATTATTTCGCAATATTGAGCCTACTGAATACATCGATGACCTCTATAAGATGGACTCCAAAACAGGAAATGCTCACCTGAAACAGTTTGAGGATGTCATTAACCAAGAGACATTCTGGGTTGCCACAGAAATTTTAACAGAGCCCAACCAGCTCAAAAGAATGAAGATTGTTAAGCATTTCATTAAGATTGCCCTACACTGTCGAGAATGCAAGAACTTCAATTCCATGTTTGCCGTTATAAGGTAAAGTACTATTATTTGGCAGATATTGATCATCTGAATTTTATATTTTTTACCCATTTTAAATTAGAGCTGAATATGATTGTGGCATCAAATGCAATTTTAGTAACTTCCATTGTAGGGAAGAAAAGACTATTTAGTCTGACAACAACTTGTATACAGTATATTTTAGAACAAATTTTCTGGTTGCAGAGCATACCAGTCTATACAAAAAGGTATAAATTCACTACTTTTCCCCCCTTCCCTCTCCCTCAGTTTTTTTTAAGTGTTTGTACTGTGGTATTTGTCATTGCTCCTTAACTGTTACCTGTGTATTCTTAGCTGTCCATGAGGATAAGTAAAGGAGAGAGGGTGTTTGGACGAGCTGTGTTCTTGGTTTAGAAACCTACTGAATATTGCTGCTGTTTTCATTGGTTGCTTTGCTTCTCTGATTCCTGAGCACTTTGGGCTTTTGAGCATACTTCCTTTTCCCCCTTTTCTCACTCATCATTACTTTCTCCCTGTGTATTTGAAAGAAACCAGAGATAAGGCAGTTACATAATCCCCCCCCCACTCTTGTAGACTCTTCCCCCACCCGTTCTCCAATCTGTCTCATCTTGGTCTGCTAGTTTAAATTTTCCTCTGTTCTCTAACCAGTCACTCAGCACCTTTTCTGTTCTCTCTACTTAATATATTTGGGTTCTTTCTTTGCATTTTGGGTCTAATTCTGATTTATACCATATGCAATTTCATTGACTTGAATAGTCTGAACCAAACAAATGTCCTTTTCTCAATTGCTTAGACCCCATCACTTGTCAAAAAGACAGTTCTTCACAATACGTCTATCTGGACTAACTTTTCAGCCAATCAACACTAATACTATTTCTGAGAATTATGATATTTGAAGTTTTTTCCACCCTTTAATTCCCTTAACCTGATTTACAGAACATGTGTGATTCTGTTTTATTTGGGGCTATCCATTTGTGAAGCTAATCCTGAAGAGATCTGTACTGTGCATGTAGAGATGCAGAAATAGATACCCTCATTGCCATTTCCTAATGCCTAGTTTCTCATGGGTAGGAGCTATTCTCCCTGACTATATTTTGTCTTCATCAGGCCCTCTAGAACTGAAGTCTGGTTCGAGAAATCAGCCTTTGTTTTTACCCTTATTTCTAAGGAAACATGCCTTTTTTTGGCTGTGCCACAAGTAACCCATTTGCAGTTTGGCATGCTGTGTCTGGATGATGCCTTCCTTCTCTTAGCATAGTTATTTCTGCATGGGTCTGTTTGGAGGGCACATTGTTATGACTGGTAGCTTTTGTTTATAAGACCATGATTTATCTGATATGCAAATGATTTGGCAATAGTATTAGGGGAAAATTGTGCCGATTTTGTATTTAGATTAAAATTAACCAGTTTTGATGCTTTTTGAATCTGATATTTATACAACTGTGTAGTTGGGTTAAACAAAATTTCTAAAACATTTTTTATTCCACTAATCACGGCAATGGTGAATTACATAACCGCATGATATTAAAATGCACTTCCTTTTATCTTTGATATATAGAGCGGTAATCTTAGACTTGAGTTTCCAAATCATTTTATTCTGGAGAGTTTTTTTTTTTTAAATCTTATTGTGGGTGATTTTATAAAGTAGTTACTTTTTTCCAATAAAATGTTAATTCATCCTTTCATACAGAGATGTATGAGCTGTTTAAGGTTGCCAATACAGTAATTGCAGAAATTGTTTGCATGGCATCCCTATATGTTGTGCTGATGGGCTTTATTGAAACTAAAATTGTCATGCATTTCCTAAGGTCCATATAATCAAATATATGTCTTGCTACTTTAAACCGTCCCAATAGTGGCTCACCACGTTGCCCTTACTAGTTCTCTATAATAAGTACTCCTATAAAAACTAAATCCTCTCAAAAATTGCTTTAGCACAGGACACCATCCCTGCTCAAGCTTTTCTTCCCTTATCTTGTGTATGTTATAAATCCTAAGAGGCAGCATGAAACCGTTCTGGTGCCTTCAGGAGTTTGTAGGACTCAGTGAGGGTCCTCCCTTATCTGTTTTTTTGGTGTGTGTTCAATATATTCATCATTTTAAGCTGCTTTTTTCTAAAGGATATAGATTGAGTTTCTGTAACCTTGTAAACTAAGACCCGTAAATCCCTGTATCATGTGGTATTCTTATTGTATATTTTCTGTAATCTCCTTATAGTATGACCAGAATGATACAAATGTTTTAAAGTAACTTCATTTGTGCCTTATTTTCCTGCTTAAATCATTTCCTATATTATATTTTTGAATGTGTTGCAAAATGACAAGTGTTCTCTACTCCTCTCTGTACTGATCTGCATAGAATATTTTCACTGTGGGAGTTTAACCTTTTTGGGACAGGAATGTCTTTCCGTGCTTAATATTTGTGAGTACTACGAAAGACTAATAATAATGTCCATGTTACATTAAAAATACCTTCTCTACAAGTGAGTGGCATTAAATCAGCAGATTAGACTAGTCTGAGGGTTGATGCAAGATTAGGCTTCATGATCGTGACACTTTAATCTGACTGTAAATTTAAATTGATATATTTTGTTAGATTTGTTTTTACTCTTTCAATCTGTATCTATATAGATACCGATTCTGTTTTAAGAAAATTAATAATACAGTAAAATGCCACTAGAAATATGTACTTTGTCTTAGGGCCAATTATTTTTTAATAAGAGTCGTCAAGCACCAGTACAACCCTGCTTTAAATAAAGTATACTAAAATATACTGGCAATTAATCAGCTTATTTGTGCACTATTATTATTACATTATTACTGCAGATACCTCAATGTATATTGATTGAAAGGAATTCTGATTTCACCTGTATATAACATCAAATGCTGAAGTATTACTTCGAAGCCTTTTCGTTAATAATCTGTGAATCCAAATGCCTTCTGCAAGAAGGGAGCACGTTAAATGATATTCTTTTCCCTTCTTATCCAGCACTGGAAGCATATGAGTGTCATGAAAATCCTCTAGGGTTTGAGCTAATACAAAATTTCAAGTACGCTTCAAAATTAGTAGGCCAGAGATGAAATACTATTACCTGCTAATCACACTCTGTGCCGCCAAGTTAGGGTTAACGGCAAAAGAAACACCTTACTAGTTTTCCTAAATGTAAATTCCTGGGGAAAAATACAGCATTTAGAGGATTAAATTGCTTCATTGACTTTATTATTTGACTGTTGTATTATAATGGAAGGTTTAAAAAAGTTTTATCATGGAAGACCTTATTGCAGTTGGGAAAATTATTATCTGTGATGTTTAACCTCTCAAATTGAAAATATTATATTCACATTCGAAGTATTTAATGTAGTAATCATGCTAAGAAGCAGGCATTTTGTGGATGTTATCTTTTCTGCAGGGCTGCCAAATTATCTAACAAACAAAAAAAAATCAGTTGAACTGATTTTGACATGTCATGGTCATTAGTTTTTTGTGGGGCTGGAAAATGTCCTGATAACATATTAAAGGCCAGGTTGTAGCTAGGATTGAATGAGCACACACAAGGAAAGGAGTCAGAATGCAAGGAGCCTTTCTCTCAGTTTGTCCCTAGCGTAAGGCCAGTTGTGATTGCTATCCTTGGTCTCTTTGAGGCACAACTCCCCCTAAAAAGGCAACAGGAGGAAAGCACCATGACCAACCCTGCACACCAACAGCCACTGCATCTGGCTGGTTACACCAGGGAGCTCATGATGCACCCTCCTAAGGGAGCATAGCAGGTGCATTTCCTCTTTGCATTCCCCTCAAGAAGAAATTGTCTCTTTCAGTCCCAAAGCTTCCTTGTGGCTGCCCTGTAAGCAACTCTATCCCCCTCCCCCAGTGTAGGGCAGTACTTAAGTGCCCTAAGCTGCTCCTAAGGATAGTGGATAATCACAGTGATGATTTTAGAGGGGAAAAAAACTCTTCCAAATTTCAGTTGTTATATTTCAAAAGAAAATGAAACATTAATTTTCTGCTGACGAGTAAGTTTATCTTCATTTCTTACTTTCTGTGGTAGCATAGACAAAATGTAATAAAACAAAATGATATCTAATCCCTATCATGTCATATTAAAAAGAGGCTTATTTATTTGCTGCCTTTCAGAAAGGACAATTGTTTTGGTTTCATAGAGCAGTGTCCTGATCAATAACAGCAAATCTTAGTTTAGTGATTTAAGTGCAACATAATCTAATATTGACTGTTCTGTATTGCTAATCTATGCAGTGTAAATGTTAAAATCATAGGTCTTGTTTTGGGTTGCAAACATGAGCAAGCCAGTTGTGACTGAGTAGAAAAATAAGGGGTGCAGCTGGATTTAACTGACCTACCTAACCAGCTAATAATATGGACAGAATGCACAATTGGAACCCAAATCTAATATCTCCTGAAAGAAACTTCCCGTAGAAAGCAGGTGTGTGAGAGAGGATGATGGACAAGCTATCTTTTTTTAGTAGCTATAATTTTTTTAAAGTCCTTTTACTTAGTCTAACTGACCTATTTTTCCTTTCTTCTTTTGTTCAGTGTACATATCAAAGCAAGATTTTTCTAACAGCTGGTTGCATTTGCACTACTGGCAATCTGACTATCAAGCTGTGTGTGTTCTGCTTCTTAACCCATCTATAATAAAGATTCTGGAGAATCAGAATTCACGGAATAATTTTGCTGATGCATGATGCAGAATAGAATGGATCTTGCTGTTCTGAAACTCTGTAAGGGTCCATAGTACTGATGAACAAAAGTCATTAATCTAATGACTGTAGGATTCTTATGCAACTTTAGCTTAGTGGATGGAGATTTTTAATTTGATTTATAAAATGTGCACCTGTCTGTAATGTTTGGTGCATTTTACAATGCTTAAAAAGAGTCAGATGTAACAATTTTTTTGAAATGTCTGCCTCTTTCACTAATTTGCACATCAACACTGTCCATTGTAAAGGTTCCCAATCTGTTCCTCCTAAGATTCTCCCTGCTTGTGTTTGTAATAAATGTTCAGCTCACTCCTCTTGCCTTCTTACTGTAACTGTAACTGTACCTTCTAATCACTTCATTAACTTTTCACCCTTGATATCTTTTCTTTGGTATAGAATCTCACCGTCAAAAAATGGTTGTTAACTTAGCTGAACACAGGTAATAGATTTGTCTTGGAACTATATTTTTTAATTGGTGTACTATGACTATGAAAGTATTGTCCTACTCTTTATGTCCCATTTTCAGTGTTCAGGAGAGTGCCCAGCAGTGGCTTATGGTAACTTATTTGGCTGCAGTGTGGCAAATACCCAGATTTAAAGTTAGACTTTTAAAAATCCATTTTCCCTTTAAAAAAAAAATAGAAGAAGAAGAAGAAGCCTTCACCACCTTATTAAATGCAATAGTCTCCATTTAACAGCTGATAATGGAAAAAATTATCTTTTACAGTGGGCTAAATCTGGCACCAGTAGCACGACTCAGAGGTACCTGGGAAAAGCTACCAAGCAAATATGAAAAGCATCTTAGAGACCTTCAAGATCTTTTTGATCCATCTAGAAACATGGCAAAGTACCGCAACATTCTGAGCAGTCAGAGCATGCAGCCTCCAATTATTCCACTGTTTCCTGTTGTCAAGAAGGATATTACATTTCTACACGAAGGTAACTCCCTATGTAGAGAAGTAATAAATCAAAACATAGAATAACATTTTAATCCTTTCTTCTTTTGTGTCCAGTGTTCCAAATTATACGACTGAAAATAATAAGTAATATAATGCAAGATGTAGTCTCCTCTTGATTAAAATGAAATATAATGCAGAATGCATAATAGCGGAGGCAGATCCTAGACAAAAATTAAAAATTCCGTGGAGATAGTAAATATTTTAAAATCTGCACTTGATCTTCATTAAGTACCTCCAAGGTTATGATAGAAGAGCTTTTGACTGTAGTAAACAATGTTCGGAACACTTCAGATATGTTTCTGTCATAAAAACTCATTATTACAGTATTTTCAGAGTTAGTTTCATGTAGTGGCTTGCAGAGGGTTACTTTTGCTTTAAAATATTTCTCTTTATTTAAAATATTTCCCTTTTTAACAGTTTTCCATTCTTCATTAGTAAAGGTTAAAGGGTTCTAAATATGCCAAGTTTTCAGATCTGTTGTCTCAGAATTGTTTGAACTAATTTAAAAGGGAAAATGTTGTCAGTTTCATATTTGCACCATTTTAACATATGAAAATAAATCTGTGCATAGTCAAATTATTCCATTTTCCCCCTACTGACAGCTGCCACTTTAGAGTTAGATTAACAAGGGCAGAGCAAGCATTCCTATCTACTTTGAGTGGGCCTGACTGGCATCTGTATTCTGCCACTATACTACTTCCTGGTTTTGACTGATACTTGAATTAAAGGCTTTTGACATCTGCTGAAGGGTGATATTATGGGAGACAAATAACATGTCAGCCTTAGAAAAGTACTGCATATTGCTTATATTTGTTCTACATATTTCATTGCACAGGAAATGATTCAAAAGTGGATGGCCTGGTAAATTTTGAGAAACTTAGAATGATTGCCAAAGAAATTCGACAAGTCGTCAGAATGACCTCTGCTAACATGGATCCAGCTGTAATGTTCAGACAAAGGTGTGCAATTAAACAAGGAAGTAGGATTAAAGATAACTCTTATACAGTGGGTAGCGTGTGGGTTTGTGTGCATGACCACGTGTTTATGTTCCATTATAATTTCATTATCATTAACATTTATCATTAGAGTGAAATCTGTAACAAAGGGTGTTTGTAAGATTAAGGAATATATTTTACCATAGTTTTAAAATGGAAATATTCCTGTTTATTTTTCATAATCTGGCTAGCACTTTAGGGTATGTTAGTACAAACGTTATTTATTTTATTATGCATCACAGAAAAAAATCACTACACCTGCGTACAGCCTGAGTATAATCAGGCTGTATGCAGATGGAGTACAGAGTAGAACCACCACCATCTCCAATCTGGGACAAGACATGAGGCTACTTGTAGTCCATTGGCTGGAAAAGAAGCAGCAGCTATGCCATGTCAGGTGTGCAGGATGTTAGAGCCTCGAGATCCATGTAAATATACATTCTGTGGGCCCGCCATATTGCATCTGGTCGAATTGACTTATGCTGGAACAGTAGAGAGGTCCCCTACCCCCCACCCTCTTCACCCATGGTCCCCTTGCATAGCCCAAGAGTAGGACTTTACTGTGGTGGCCTTGGCAGCAGCTGAGTCAGGGTGATGCCCTATACTGAATCAGTAAGAATGTTAGTTAAGGGTATGTCTTCACTAGCAACGTTAAAGCACTGCTGCGGCAGCGCTGTAACGTAGCTGTGTAGTTGCAGCACCAATGCTGGGAGAGAGCTCTCCTAGCGCTGTAAACCACCATCCTCCACCAGGGGAATAGCTGCCAGCGGTGGGAGCCTGGCTGCCAGCGGTGTCTACACTGCCACTTTACAGCGCTGAAACTTGCAGCGTTCCGGGGGGTGTTTTTTCAGACCCCTGAGCAAGAAAGCTGTAGCTCTGTAAAGTGACAGTGTAGACCAGGCCTTAGCCAGAAGGAACCTAACTTGGTATTCAGTTCACATGGTGATTTTTCAGGGTTGGCAGTTAGAAAAAGCATCATTTTACTTGTAATGTGAGCAAATTTAGTATGTAATTATTGAGCTACAAATGTGGCATAGCACAATGTTGTTTTGTCTACTATTGTTCTAAGTAGCACCTGTGATTAGAAGGGGAAAAGTCTTTTTTTCATTTCATTTATAGTCAGTTTCCTCGTTTCTCCTGTATAGTCAATCAGTTTCCTCTGTTATAAAAACTCCAATAAAAAGTTTTTGATTAAAAAGACAAATGAACAAAAAAAATTTTAGTGCTCATGCAAATACTTTGACAAGTTCATTACTAATAGAACAAAGCTTCTAATTCTTTAGACTATATTTGTCAAATAACATATTTTTCCACAAGTAATCAAAATGAAAAACACACAAATTTATAATGTTCCCGTTTCTTAGTATGTTTCTTATAATTACAATCCTAATGCATTAAATGCCATTAATCTCATAATACTTCCCACAATGTGAATTTTTCTAAAAGATATAAAGGTTTCATTCTGTCTCTCAAAAGTAAATAATAACAGGTGAGCTGTTTGAATTTGATGATGCAACATCTAAAATTGATTTTTCATGTTAAATATTTCCCACAAGTTAACTGGAGTTTGGCTTTAAATTTGTAGGTTAAACATAAAAACATGCAATATGTTCTTCTATATTCATTAAAATATTGTATGGGTTCCCCCCCCCCCGCATTCCGTTAAAACCATATGTTATTCTTTGAGAAGAATGTTTGCCTGATAGCATTTTTTCTTTTCTATACTTTCCTGTCTACATCTTTTTCTTCCTGACTGTCAACTGTGATATTTTTCCTGTGCTTTTCTGTTCAAATATATGCTTCAATGTATATGGCTCTTGCTTGCAGGAAGAAGAGGTGGAGGAGTTTGGGGTAAGTGTAGAGATGAATGCAACTAAGATAAACAAAGGTTATGCAACTTTTAACATACTGCATCCTCCTCATTAGTGCATGCATTTGAAATACAGCATGCATTTTATTAACCCTGCAATACATATATTTGGTAAACAGATTGAGAGAAAATCAGGAACAAACGCTATTGTACAGTCAGCTTTTGTACCCCTGAGTGGATTTTATGTTCTAGATAAGCTGTTTCAACTTTAGTTTAATGCAGAAAAATAAACTGTTATCTAATTACAGTGTAATGCAGAGTATTTTTGAAAACAAAATAACTTTTAAAACCTATCTCAAAAGTTCAAACTAGTACTTAGTTTTATACTGCAACCATGTATTGGGTTATTGTAATTATAATCCTCTCTAAACTTTGAGTCCAAGTGTACTGAGTTGCACAATATCTCACATTTTTTAACTGTACTTAAAAGGATCAAATCCTGCATTTGGGCACATTCTAGAATCCTCATTGACTTCACTTGGAGTTTTGGTTGTGCAAGGAATGTAGAATAGCGACCAAAATTATGAGGATTGAGAGTGCAATATGATTGGTTAATAAATATTCTAACCAATGCCTGCATATTACAATGACTTAATATATTGGAGCTGATTATTGGCATTATTTGGCTTCCTAGATCCAAATAATCCTTGATCCTAGAGTTTCCATTAAAGAAAAAAGAACTAAATTGCAAAAATAAATAAAACAAATTAAATAAAAACTAAAAATAAATAAATTTAAATAGGAATGATGATCACCATACCTCTTCTATTATTTCTTTCTCCTGAGTAGTATGAAGGACAATGACATACCTAACACGTTCCAACCTTGGGATTATTGTGAAAACAATTAAAATGAGAATGAGAAAATGTGATGATTTTTAAAGGGAATTGACTTTTTAAAAACTCTGTACGTACATAAGAAATAAAACCCATAGGTCATTAACAATTAAGTGTAAAGTTGTCTAGTCATCCACCTATACTTCTCCAGGTGGGATTTCCTTATGCAAATCAGCACAGTAAATTCTGCCAATAACGTCTCCCACTCCTCGCAGAGATCTCGGTACCTGTTCATTGGCTGTCCCTCTTTCCATCTCTCTGTATGTGGTACTATAGAGAGGAGATATAGCAGGTGGTGCTGTGACATGAAAGTCTAGAATACTTCAGTGAGGACCTACAACTGTGAGTTCAGTTCATGCTGAAGCCAGTTTCTTTTCTTTTTGTTTCTTTTATATTTATTTAAAACCCCATATACAGTCACCCTCACTCCTATGCTAGAAAGCCATTAAGGAGGGGATGGGTGTAAGCATAGGCCTTTAAAGGTGAACTGCAAATAATTTTTTTAATTGTTTGTGCCCAGTTCTACTATTTTATGATGCAAAAAGGCAGACTGAAAACTTATGTGTCTCGGCATTTTTTCCTCCTTTTTTAAGTCGAAGGATGCGAAATCGGATTCCCTATTTTTGCTAGATTGTTGGAGTCCGAGATGTGAATTGTGAATGCTCATCCCTTAGTTGCAGGGATGTTGAGTTGCGAACACAAACATCTTTTCTTTTTTATGTGTATTAAGGTTTGAATTTAAATAGATTTTAAAAATTCTGCTTTTGTTAACAAGTCTGACTCCAAATAGCTTCCTAATTGCTTGGCTTTTGGTCTTCTATGATGATGACAAATCCGCTAGTTCACTAGTCATCCATTGCATTCCAGGGTGGACTTGAATCTCTAATGTAAAAAACAGGAGAGGGCAAATAAATATTTTTGGCTGCCATCGCTCACATTCAAGCAAAAAGGGGCATCATGTTTAAAACTGTACATGAGATTCTGGAAGCTAGTTCCCATCCATGTATGCTTTGCCTGTGGGCAAAGGAATAGATTCTAATGAGGAAATCTGTTCCCTCACCCCCATTATCCAGGGAGCAGAGTGAAGTTTTCAGGGCTTCACGGTAGCTACCACCAATATAAAGCTTGCTAGAGAGCTTTCATTTGATACTGTACTGTTAAAATATCAGCGAGCATCATGGTTTATAGCATAATATGTGTAGTCTTTCATTGTTCTTGACCATAATTGATAGATAAGTATCTACTTTAGCATTGAAATTGTATCCAAATGCTGAAGATTCCACAACCCCTCTTGCCATCCTTTGCCATCCGCATGGCTGTAATAATGATACGTTTTCCATAATTAACCTATATCATCTTGATGTATTTGAGATTATTATTATTTTGAATTTGACATGTGCGAGTGATTGATCCAAAAATTTATTAAACTCCTTTTTTTTATATAGTGGACAGCTGTCTTCCCCCCTTCATTCTTTCCTTAAGTTCAACATGTCCAGTTCTATTAACTTTTCCTAAAACGTTAGGCTTATTTTCCACCTCTTTTACTATTATGGTTACTCTCTTCTGAACACTTCCTGTGGATTTTGTGAAGCATTGTTACTTGGGATCCTGGATCATTTGGGCTTTTGGCCTTATGCCTTCTTGTATACCTGTGAAATATGTATATTTCCAAATAATGGTGGCATATCCTGCCACCTGTGATTTCTTTAACAAGTCAATTACCTTTATAAATATATTTACACAGCATTCACTTTTAAAAGAAAAGTTATACCTGTGAATGCTTTATAAGAATATTCAGGCATCGTTTATATGAGTTAAATTTAAAGCTTACTTTAGAACTTACTGTGTAATGCAGCTATCATGATGAACATTTATAAAATATTTTCTTGATTTTAATATTGACCAAGATAGAGTTTTCGGCCATACCTTGACAATTGAACAAGAGGTGGATGGCAGTTTGAATCTACGAGAGATTTAGTAAGGGATTAATAGAGCCTTTAACCTTTAGGTCAAAGCTAGCAAAGTTGGATAGTGACCAACAGATATAACAGTGGATGCTTAAGTTAAACTATTTGATGATCTAGCTCTAAATCCTCAAGGAGCAAGTGAATCTAAATAGGCAGCCCTTTTGGCAATTTCAGAGACCAAAGATTAAAGGGACATGGAAGTCTTACGTACTCCTCCACAGACAGGGTATCTCCAAATCATATTTAAGCATATTGATAGGCCAGTAAGAGCAAAGCATGGACTGTCACTGTCCTTCTATGCTTGCCATTTTGAGAAATAGAAGACTGCAGTTTCCTGTGCTGTCAGTCCAACAAAAAAAAAAATGCTTTGTTGTGGGCATAATTTCTAGCTGGCAAAGCAGAATGAGGATTGAGCAACATAATGCACTTTGTATATATGAGAGTGCTTTTCTTTTTATCACAACTTTACCAGTTCTTCAGACATTTTGGGGTAGGATAATTCAGTAATAGTTCACCTCTGCAAGAAATTAGGTTTTCAGTCTCAGATAAACATATGCTGAGGACCAAATTACTTAAACCAACTTCAACACTGTCGGTACTTTTGTCCACCAGCGTAACCCAGAATTGAAATGGTAGGGGTTTTGCAGAACAGAACTAAATTAGCAAAGCTGTATAGGCAGCTTACACAGCATTTTGCCTGGTTCTTGCCAGTTCCACACTTTCACGAGTAATCCTTTCTAGACTCAATACACTCTTGTCATTTTACCAAATTACTTTAAGACAAATGTTGTTTTAATGCTATTCATCTCTTTAACTCATTTGCATCAGCATGCACGAGCCCTAACTGAAGTGTGCTGGTATTAATCTGCTTCAGCATATGCTACTGTAGCACTTCATTCTTGAAGTGAACCTGAAGTTTACTGATTTGCCTTTTCATTTTGTAGGTCTCTGAGCCAGGGCAGCACAAACTCAAACATGCTTGATGTTCAAGGAGGTGCTCACAAAAAACGTGCTCGACGCAGCTCACTCCTTAATGCCAAGAAGCTGTATGAGGATGCCCAGATGGCCAGGAAGGTGAAGCAGTACCTTTCCAATCTGAATGTGGAAACCGATGAGGAAAAATTCCAGATCATGTCACTTCAATGCGAGCCTGCATATAGCACTTGTAAGTAAAGCAAACTCAGTTAGACAAGGTTGCTGGTGGAGAGGATTACCCTCCTTGCCATACGAACCTGGTTACGTATGATGTTGTGCTAGAAACATAACAATATGTTTGCATCGAAGGTGACCCCTTTAAAGGACTGTCACTTCTTGATTATGTACAGTATTTTTAAATGATGACCCTACTACTTCAAATATAAATTTAGGAATGTTTTTAACAAAAAAAAATGTCACGGTACTAAGAAATGTATGTGTCATTGCAGACACTAAAAAAACCCTGGCTGATACAGTTTCAGCAACCCAGCATTTGTCTTGGATTGCACTTGCACAAGTCTGGAGTGACAGCTCTTATTTTTGACCTTCAGTTGTTAAGTTGTGCGTCATTTAATAAGTCTGCCAAAGAATCCTATAGTACATTTGATCCATTCTTGCTGCACTGTCACTTTACAGAATTAAGGAAGGATAAAAGTAACATTTACCATATGAGCTGCAAGGAAATGAAAAGACACAAAACCAATATAGAAACTAGCCATGGATAAGGAGTAAATAAGCAATTCTTGCATTATGGCTTACAATAAGAGTTGAACAGCAGGGAGAAAGTTATGCCAATATTGCCAGCGTTGACTGATGAGACTGACATGGATTGACAGTCAAAAATGAAGGGCAGCAGCAGGAAAAATCTTGAAACTAAATTCCTTTGAGACTACCTTACTAAATAAGCTTTAGTCTCATCTATATTTTACCCTTATATACTACACCAGGGGACGTTCGGCACGTGGCTCTCCAGGGTAAGCACCCTGGCGGGCCGGACCAGTTTATTTACCTGCTGACGCGGCAGGTTCGGCCGATCGCGGCCCTCACTCGCCGCGGTTCGCCGTCCCGGGCCAATGGGGGCGGCGGGAAGTGGCGCGGGCTGAGGGATGTGCTGGCCGCGGCTTCCCGCTGCCCCCATTGGCCCGGAACGGTGAACTGCGGCCAGTGGGGGCCACGATCGGCTGAACCTGCCGCGTCAGCAGGTAAATAAACTGGCCCGGCCCACCAGGGTGCTTACCCCGGCGAGCCGCGTGCCGAATGTTGCCGACCCCTGTACTACACAGTTCAATAAATTCCTATTTTTTAAAATTAACAATTATAATTGCATGTGGTTTTGATACTTAGTTATTTTTGTAAATAAGTTATTGACACCTTAACTAAGGTGAGCTAGTGGGGAAGGAATTAAGATTGCTTGGTAGAAAGAAGAAAAGGTATATAGACTTCTACCTCGATATAACGCTGTCCTCGGGAGCCAAAAAATCTTACCACGTTATAGGTGAAACCTCGTTATATTGAACTTGCTTTGATCCACCAGAGTGCGCAGCCTCCTCTCCTCCTACCCCCCCCCCCCGGAGCACTGCTTTACCGCGTTATATCCGAATGCGTGTTATATCGGGTCGCATTATAATGGTCCACAAATGAAAAAGAGGTTGAAAAGCACCGTACTAGAGTGCAGTCTTGTTTTATAGGAAAGTCTGTTAAGTAGTCGAGTGTCTGATCTACCTGTTGTTACTGTCTTCACTCCTTTTTTTTTTTTTTAAATGTCAGAATCCAAGTTGAAGTGAGACCTGTTCCTCAAGAAATATGTGCCAGGTTTTACATGTCTCAAAGTATCTATGGGTAGGCTTGGCAGAATTCAATTTTTATTTTTTTATTTTTTTATATAATTTTGATGGCTAATACCAATGTTTCTTTATAAGCATTTTAATGTTTTTATCAATTTAAATGTTCACAGCTGTGGAAAATTAAGGGGGGAGATTAGACAATAGGAGAATCAGACGATAATTAGTTAATGACAGTAGACACTGGGTTTGAGAAACTTTAAAGCTTTATAACCATTAAAATACAAATAGTCAAAATTATACTAAGTATATATCCTTCAGTCAAACTCTTAAGTTCTCATCAGCATTTTTTCTTTCTTTGGCTATCTGCTAATTTCTATTATCAATAGAAATATTTTTTCATTGGTATTTGTGCATACAGTGAAATCAATGTTTACTGATAAAAATCGAATCCTTCCAAGCCTATGGGTGTGTTTTTAAGGAATATGCAGGGACACCATTACCAGTGAGTGTCCAGTGCTGATCCATTTTAGTATTGAGAACAATCTCAGAAATACTCATTAATTTTAGAAAGTCAGTTTGTGATTAGTTTCTTATAGAGGCCCTTTTATCACCCTATAATTAAATGACACCTGCCTAACAGGTCATATTTCCAATTTTTTGACAGTATCTCATCTGTGAATTGTAGAGGGCTTTCTTTTTAAGATTTCTTGTAGTGTTGTTGCTTATACAAAACATTTATTAAGTTTTCTGTAATGGAAGTGATTTGGGGCTCATGCAAATGGCCATGCTTGAATCCAATTAGTGATTTTGAATTTCATGTTGACACTGTCAGAGAATATGCCAAGTAATTTAAAAAAAAAAAAAAGAGTAGCTTGCATGAACAAAGAAAGCACAGCATGAACACAGCCTTTTTTCCTGCTTCTTGTGCTGTATGTTTGGCAAAGTATGGTAATAACACAGTTTGCTCACACTTGGAGGCAGAACCATGCACTACATTTTATATTCAGTTTTCTTCTTTAGTAGCAATAAAAGAACATATAATGTGGAAGTCTCAGTATATGATTTATGTGCAAACTTAAAAGATGACCCTATAATGCTCAAGTGTCAGAAACATGAGTGTTACAAGGTTATCTTTCAATTCTTTTAAATAAATCATGGCATCCAGACTTCAAATACTGTTTATCCTGTTTGTGCAACACTTTGTTTAGATATAGAGTCTATACTGACTATTGTAATTCCATGTGCTACAGCAATACAAGTCAGATTTTTGTGATGCTTTTACAAGATGGTATTAAATGAACACATGAATAAATATAGTAGAGAGAGAGCTGTACTCATATAGCTGACTAGCTCATTAGCTCATTCCATAACAGAGGAAAGCAAACCTTATAATTCAAGTAAAAAATTAACAGCTAGTGGGAGTTGCTTAGGAATCTTGTACCCTTTCCATAAACCTTAAAAAACACTTTCACAATTGGAAGACTGCAAAAATGAGGACAAGGGTTGCTCTCTTCTCAGCTATCAGGTTTAGGCCGCAGCCAAAGTTTGACCACAGGAACTAGTGTTTTGACTTTTCTGTTATGGCTAATCCTATTTTCTTACTTTAAAACCATGGCGGAATTGTGACTGAAAAGTACACAGTGGCATAACCTACTATGGCCCTAATTTAGTAAGGTACATAAACATGCACCTAATTCATTTAGTCCCACTCCAGTCAATGGGATTAGTTCTGTGCTTAAATTTACACTCATGTTAAAGTGTCTTCCTGAGTTGGGGCGCGTGTGCGTGTGTGTGTATATATATATATGGATTCACAAGTGGATAATCTTTCTGAAGAGAGAAATGCACAAACACACTGCTTCTCAGCAAGGTGGATTGAATTAAATCAAGGTGATTTAAATCACCGATTTTAATCATGATTTAAATTAGTGTATTAAACATTGATTTAAATAATAGATTTAAATCTGTTTTCACCTTTGTACTTTGCTGTTATTTTCCTAAAGAGAGGTTGATTATCATTGATTGGTAACCACTAAAATATGTTTATTTGCAACTCACTATAGCCTTTGCATAAAACTTGGTACTTTTTTCCTAACCAAGAGAAAACACTATACACATTTCTTTAAGCAATTAGCTATTTAGATTTGTAATCTTTACATTTTTAAATTTGTTAGAAAATGGTGAATGATGCATTTTTTTATTTACTAGAGGGTTAATTTTTTTTACTTATGATTTGTGAAGCTCTAGATGAATGGAATTTGGAATTCAATTAAATTCATAAAACAGCATTTTAAAGTATTTTATTAAAACTACCTTTAATGTGCAGTGCAGGCTTCATAAGAAAAATAAATTTGTAAAATGTGTTTTGCATTTAAAACTGATTCATTAAACAAAGGAAGTATTATCAGTAGTTAGTGAATTGAACTGATTGTTTCTGGTCAACTTGTCCTTCACGTTTTTAGAACTAGTAGATGTCATCTTCTCACAATTACAGTAGTTTTAATTTCATGGACTGGAAGAGGAGAACATGCTTTCCTGCCTTTTCAGTTCCCAGTCAGTTTAACTGTGAATGAACTAGTCATTAAACCAGGTCCGTCGAGAGAAATTTGGAGCCCCAGTACATCATGTGAACTGGGGACCCAACCCCTCCCAAATCCCTTTATTTATGCAAATGTTGCAGACGTTATGGGGGGGACTGGTATTATTTTCCCTTTTCCCTTTGCTCTCAGCATCCCTACATTGAACTGAACTAGTTGAATAAACTGAAATGAAGAAAATATTCTCTCTGCACCTGCAAAAGAGGCTGTTTCTGTCAAAAGCTGATTTAGCACTTCAACAATCTTGTTCCGGTGACTTCCACCAGTTCAGTGGTTTGACTTTCTTTAAAAGTTTGGCAGCAAACATGTACTGCTGGAGTAGTATTATTTTTATTTAATTTAAATTACGTTAACAGATAATAGTTTAGACATTAACATAAGTTATTATAACAAAATTAATTGTATATGTTTGTTTAAAAATACATTAAATTTAAAATAAAAAATCTGATTTAATTTTTTTTAATCAGTTTTTATTTACCTGGCTCCTGAAGCTATTGTCTAAATACTAAAAATTCTCCTAGTTTTGCTTGCAGCAAGACTTGATACTACCTGGACTCTAACATGTAATTCGGTAATCCTAATGTTGCAAACTTAATTTAAAGAGAATAAGTCAGACACACAAATGTCATTAATATCAAAAACATGCTAGTTGATATCTGCTACAAGTCAAGTCAGCCTGATCACAGTGAAAGAGGGCTTCTCTGTCGGATGACCACACATCCCATTTTGGCTGGGACAGTTCTTTTTTTTAAGCTCTGTCCCAGCTGTCCTGACTCTTTTCTCCCCTCACCTCCCCCTCTCCCCCAAGCTGGGCATTTGTCCTGTTTGCTCTTGCCAACTGCTGATCAGTTGGCAAGAGCAAACGGGACAAATGCACAGTTTTGTCAAACAAGTAGAATGCAATCCCTAGTGGGGTGCAAAGGAACATGGGGGCGGGGTGGGAATTGGCAACACCAGCCCCACATGGGAGGGAGAGCAGCCCACCACGCAGAGGAGAGAGCTCAGGACTATGCTGGCCCTGCATGTGGGAGGACAGGGATCGGGCCGGCCCCATGTGGTATCCCATTTTCCTTTTGGGAAAATACAGTCACCTTACTTCTTTGGAACTGCCCAGGATATAAATACCTGGTCACCTGGAAGGACAGTGACCTCTCACATGCACCTCATCCAGCCACTTCCTGTTTCTCCTTGCTCTGTCCAGGTAAACTTTCTCATTCCTTCCCTCTGCCAGCAATTGCAGAGGGAGCCTCCTATAAGGGAAGCTACCTCTTTTCTTCCAGCTAGCTGGACAAAGGATCCACTGCTTACAGTTGCTGTGAGGACACTTTCTGTATAGTTGCGATGTTCATGCTTTTCAATGTTGTAATTTTGCACTGAAATCTAAAATATGCTATTACTGAAGTTCAGTTATAATGGGAGTAAATCAAATAATTTCTCATTGCATTGTGTGCCTACATAACTCTTTGAAAAAATATTGAAATATTAGGAATATTTTTTAATTTGTTTTTATGTATTTGCCTCTGAAATCTAACAAGACTGGAGCGCCTTGAATAGATATTATCTATGTTATAGTATAGACTGCTGTTTAAAAGGTGGCTGTTGTCTGGTCAGTCATTTTCTTCAATATTGCTAAAATAAATCTTGTAAATTAGAGTGCAAAATTACTAATATTCCATTTTTTCCCATAACAGTGACCAAGAATTTAAATGAGAGAAGAGGCGCAAAATCTTCAGAAATGTCACCAATACCCATGAGGTCAGTTGGTCAAACCACAAAAGCCCATCTGCATCAACAAAACAGAATGAGCCAAGTTCTCCAAGTTCCAGCTGTTAATTTGTACCCTATTAGAAAAAAAGGACCAGCTAAGGACCATGTCACCTTCAGTGAGTATCTGCAATTTGTATTTCCAGTATTCAAAGTAAATTGTGGGGTTAGTAAGTTTGAGAAGGGGAGAGGGATTGGATTCCAAATCAACCAAATATTTGAAATATTTATTATGGAAGCATTGCAGTAGTTCAACCTCAATAGTTCAAGGTTTCATTTACCCTTTTCATTTACAACATGTCAAACTCATTTCCATTTAGTTATGTATAAGAAAGCATAATATTTATCCCACAAGAGAGAACAAAACATACCTTAAATTATTTGCACAACTAAGTTTCTAATACCTTTTTTAGTTTTAATGTTTCTAATTACAAATCCCATTGTATGTAAAGATACTTTCTTGCTTTAGTTTCATAGGCCTCTTCTATAACATATATGTTGGCAAGAAAACAACCATTGCCTCAGAGAGTGCTATTTGAAAAAGTAGAACTAGTTCAGTTTCTGAACCAGACTAATTAAAGTAACAAGCCTACCATCATAACAGGGCAGATAGCAGGTGATTCACCATTCTGCCTAACAGTATATATTTCTATTCTTCTGAATGGAAATCTTACAACTGAGTAGAATTACATTCCTTTTTGCTTTCATGACCTAATGAATATAATACATTTTACTGAGTGTAATCACAGATGTAAATCACAGGAAATTTAATATTTCAAACTGTGGAGTACCATTGTAATGGCATTATGGTCAAACAGAACAACATATGTTTTAGAGTTATTAGTAACTCTTAGTAAGCATCAAAAATTTTTATTTGTTTCCCGTTATCTAAATTTACCAATGTCTGAGGCTCTCAGGGTTCTATATTAAAATGCTGCTAAATAATATCCCTTTGACCTATTTCCATCTCTGAAATGTATGTTGCTTGCTTTTTCTTTTGCCTTCATGACTTTGAATGATACATAATATTTTAAAGCTAAAACAATTTTAAATGACATTAAATTATTCAATAAAACATTGAATAAAGTTAGTGAATAGCGTAAAAAAATTCTGCATCAATTTCCACTTCAAAACTTAAAGAAGACATCAAGAAAGTTAGTTCAACTTCACAAAAGTTGTTTTCCCCTTATTCTTACTGTTATTTCAAACATGGACATAGATTTGCTTTCTAACTTCCTATCTTTAAATTGTCCAACAGAAATTGATTCCTCTCATAAATTGTTTTATCCCTGATTATTTGAAGATGCAGGTTCTCTCAGTCACAGATTTTAGCACTGCAATGTGAGTGAAAAAAAATACTAAGCTCTTTATCGCACATCCTGACTCACTGCCTCTCAGCTTCTTAACTAACACTATGGCACATCAAATGTTTTTGCCACATCTTACATATCTTTCTTTAAAATCTAAATCCAAAGGAATAAAGTAAAGAGTGTTAAAGTGATGTCTTTCAGGGAATATACCTTTTTATAGTAAGCTTATTTTCCATCTTCTTCTTCCCTCTCCTAGTTGTAGGAAGTAGAGTAAATGGCGGACTTAAATAGCTGTTAAATTTTATTCATCCACCATATCATTTGAAGTACTCCAGCTGAACAGACTCAACCTGGTATTGGAGCTTGACTGCCAGAGCTATGTGGGTCTTTTTTCACTTACTCTTACCTCCTTTATGAAAAGTGTTTAGGACACCTGTTGAACTACTGGAGCTCAGGCTCCAACAAACCCTCATTAGTCAGATCCTTCTTTAACCGGTTTTTTAAACCTGACATTTCACCTCTGCATATTTGGATGCTTACCACCCGATATGATTACTAATAACTGACCAAATACATTGGTGAGATAGAAGTACAATACTTGACTTAGTCTGTAATACCCCTTAAGCTTCAGGAAAAATAATCTTTCTGAGGAAGAAGTTGCTTGGGGAATAAATCTCTCCTCAGAGCACTCATGGAATTTAGTAAGAATGATTTCCAGGCCCAGCCCAATTTCTTCTGAACTCTGCGGGGTGTGAAGGCCAAATATTTGGCCTTCCTCAGGCTTATGTGGTGCAAAAGGCGGTACTAGTCTTTTACTGAAAACAACTTTTAATTTATCTATTTTTTTATCGGTTTATATTGATAATAAAGAGCAGCCTCATTTTCTTATGTCATGAGCAATAAAAATACTACAGCAATTGAAACATCAAGTCACTTGCACAAATACTGAATTTTAATTTTCAAATAAATACGAGGCTAAAATTTTAATGGTTGGCATGTAATCACCTCTTTTGTGCACATAGATGACTGTTTTAGCACCTAAATATCTATTTTCATACACAATAACCTGATTTATATGTGGAATAGTGGTAATTTCCCAGGCACGTAGACATGCAATTGCAGTGCATTTTTCTGTGCAAACCTCAGGCCTCCTCCTTTAAAAATTTGGCCTCAGTGTGTTCTCTATTAAAAATGGCATATGCTTCTGCTTTAATCTACTTAAGTGTCTGTGCAATTTGAGTTGTGCTTAATTCATGGTGTAACTGCGAAGGTGTCTTATTTCTCTCCTGGATGTTTGAAAAGTTCTGTGTTTCACTAACAATGTATCAGGAGTTTAACTGTAATATACTACAGTACATAGGACTTACTAGTGGAGAATGAGAAAAGCCAATTTCTATGTTTTGCTTCAACTAAGTTCTCTATATGCTTTTTTTGGGCGGGGGGGGGGGGGGGGTTAGTATGAATGTAGAAATTCAGAACAAGTGCTGGAATGACAGCCCTGGATACAAAGTTCTTTATCTCCTGAAGTGGTGCGGCATGGACAGTGACTGTATACACTTCCCCATGCTGTCATAACAGTGTATTGGGAGAAGATTTCAGGCTTCATAGCGTATTCAATCCTTAATCTTTCTGCTAAGGCTCTCTAACAGGGTGTCAATTGTGATGGTTCCTATTGCCACCTGAAAGCTACTAAACTCATTTGAGATGGAACTCTGAGCAATCATCAGATAGCAAATCTTTTGACCACTTCTGACCTGAGTTAAATTTGAAATGTCAACCCACTACTGCATTACTAATCTCCTTAAACAATCCAACGCCACTTTCTGTTCATGCTTTTACACTAGTCATTATGCAACTTCACCCTTGGTTGTAATTAAAACAGATATCAAACATATTGCCTTGAAAGTAGAACAGTACAAAGTAAATTTCTGTCATCGTCATAGGTACGGGTTCTCCTCAGAAGTCACTCAGTTTGTCTGAGGAAGTAAGTAGTAAGAAACAAGCAGAAGATAGTATATCTATGGCATCCTCTTTGCACTCCAGTCCTCCTGCTTCTCCTCAGGGTTCTCCACACAAAGGTAGGAGTATATGCTTCTATACTATACTTAAGCTTCCATCTCAGGAACTCAGTATTTTGTTATACTATAAAGGTTGTTATGGATTTATCATTTATTTAAGTGATTCTGTGAGTATAGCAACTTTATGTCAAGAAATAAGTGTTTTTATAGTAAGAGTGGATGAATGTATTTCTGTAAAAATTAATATACAATACACAATTTTCCAATTACAGTATGTACATTTTTGAGATTTAAGTCTGAAATTAGACCTTGTTAAAATTTTGAAAAGCACTTAAGTCCAGTTTTCAAAAGTGAGTTAAGCACTTAGGAGCCAAAGTCTCATTGACAATCTATGTGATATAAGCTCCTGAGTACCTAAATTACTTTCACAGATGGGATTTAGGTGCCTAAGTAATTTAGGATAACATTTCCAAAAGTTTCTCTGTCTGAGCACTGCTTTTGGTGAATTAATGTATGTATGTCTTGAGCACTACACTGTTAAATTAATCTTATACCTGGGACATTCTACCTCTCTTGAATCTTTTCCCAATCATACTGTAAGTCTTTGTTTTACTAGCTTTAATGTATTTTTATTATTAAAATTGGCTTTGCAAAAAACATTACTTTTTTCCTCCATCCATCAAAAATAAATCTAGCCAAACCCTGGATTTTTGCTGAACTACTGTGCAGACATGCTGTGACAGGAGATGCAGGTGCAATGCCAGATAGAATTCAGGATCTTGGTGAAAACTTTGTTACTTACAAAGGGGTATTGGAAAATAAGTAATGCATCCTGCCAAATCCTGGGTCTCACCATTTACATTTTTGTGTTTGTATGCTGAGTTTTCCTTGCTATCATGATGTTCTGTGGGTCCACTTGTTTTTAAACCCTTTGCCTTGAAGGACCTACATCACAATATTCACTAGTCACATTTGGATGGGATTCCCTTGGAAGCCGGTTAACATCACACATACTAGTCGGCCAGAGTGGTCACTGCTGAATAGTGTAAGGCATTTGTCCCACCTTCCTTCACTCTGAACTGTTGTCTCTGAATTATTGACATCCCTGAGAATGAGGGATTGGCTTGGGAACCGTGCATGGGAATTTATTGATCATCTTACACTTCTCAGCAGGAGATCATGCTTGGCAAGATCTCATGAGAATTTGCTTCTGGCACCACAAGACACTGTTTCTTTTAGGAGGGTGTCATTGGTTTTTGTTTTATCATCATAATACATATATAAAAGAAGTGTCTGTGTGGCCTTCTTATTGAATCCTGCTGCCGATGCTTATTCTGATGAGGTTTTCAAGCGTTACTTTTGCTTGTATGTTTCTGTAAACATGTGATTTACATTAACTTTCATATGGTTCCATGAGAATCATATTTCTTTTCTTCTGGATGATTTCATTAGTTTGACTTGCTTTTATCATGTAGGGTTTTTTGTTTGTTTTAAGGGTTTTTTTTTTAGCACCAGCTTGTTTTGATCAAGGTAGTCTATATCCCGTCTTGTATGTTGTAGTAACATTCATTACTGAATTAAAATTCAAAATATACTTCACGAATGACTGAAATATCCTATCTCAGTCCTGAACTTCAGTTAGCTCTACTATTGCAGGTTTTATTCTCTTTTATTCTCTGAGCTCTACCCGAATGAGGCCTTATGCAAGATTTAAGAAAAAGTCTTTATTAGGTTAAAATAAAATGTTAATTTTGCTGTCAGATATTTTGTCATTTACAAAGATTTGTACGTTGTGTGTTTCTTTGTAGTTGGTAACATCCAGAGGTCTGATAACTGTGGTCAAATGAATCTCTCTGGTTCCTCCTCATCGCTTGCCAGTGAAACCAGCAACAAGAACAGTGGGCAACGCAGCTATGGAATAGGTGGGATTTATTTACAAAAGAAAATTCAGGAGATCACTGGCAGAGCAACACATGGTTCTGGCAGTAGTGAAAAGAAAGAAAGTGAGGATGATAGAGACAAGGCAGAAGTTGAGAATAAGCACAGGAAAAGAATGAGATCCCCATTTGGAAGACATAGGGAAAGAAGTTTCTCCAGGGAGAGACCAGCTTTTACAAGTAAAAAGGAGGCAGATCACATTCAAGCTACAGAAGGAAATGAAAAACTAAAGGACATAGACAGTGATGCCCTAAGTACAAGTAGCCATGGCAACAGTAATACACTTGTCTGGTTCTGTCCACAATTGAGGCCCAAGAGGAGGAAGACTATATGATGCACTTTCTCCATTTTATATCAGGCATTTAAATGGTATCAATATTGTACATATGCATTTATTCATGTTCAAATGTGTATATATATATATTTTTAGTTACTAACAAATACCCCTTCACCTGATCTTTTTAAGGGCAGTTCTTCACCTGAGACTGGCTTTAGAAATCATTTAAAATATTTGAATTAGTGTACTTTAGTGCTAAGGTTAGAAATTCTATGTAAACATACAATCCTCATTTATTTACATTACCCAGTAAATTTTTGTTTCTTGAAATCCACAGAAATATTAAAATCTGTAATCTATTATTTAGACTTAAAAATACTCAATATTTCTGCAAACTCCTGCAAATATTGCTTAATAAAAGCAGCCACTGTATCATGCTGCCTTATGTTTCTGTCAGACATACTTTAGTGTTCCTTATTGGTGACAGGGTAGTAATCTTGATTGCCCAAGAATGTACATTATGATATAAATCAATCCCTTCCTACTTTTCAGATAGCGCAAGTCTGTTTCACAACAACTACAAGAACTCGTTTGTAAAGCTCTTTGAGATTCTTAGATGAAGAGTGTTCTTTTAAAAAAAAAAAAATCCACTATAGTGGTGGTGTTTGTTATGATGGTCTAATTGTTTAATTTCAGGAGTCAGCATCTGGATAAAAGGTCTCTTAAAAGTTATACATGTGTGTAGGTTGGCTTTTCATTAAGAGGAAAAAGTAATAACGATACTTAACTATTTAAATTCATGAAAGACATAAACAGATGAAATTTAGAAATATGTGGTGTTGCATATTAATATACTGAAAAGTAAAGAAATTGAGTTTAATCTAAAATGCCAATCTTAAATACATTTATTTACTCTTAAAGTTACAGTTACTGTAGTGTGATAAACATGAGCGTATCTGTCTCAAAGTTTAATTTGTGTGCCCAAGCTTCAAAAACTGTAAAAAGAATCTGTAAATATATTTGAGTTATACAGCATGGCTATTGCCTCTAAAGTCAGGTTATTTGATCATTGTTATCTTGGTATGCAGGGCATCAGTCATCATGCTGAGTCATATATGTCACTTAAATTGCTTTCGTATAGATGGGTCTGTTCAGATTTTTCTCTGATTCTGAAGTAAATGTTTCACTGTCCAGTACAAAAGTACGCCATGTAGATTTTTACCTAAAGATGAAGTGAGAAACTGTTGATTCATGCTAGTACAACTGGGAAAGAATCTTGATCTGAGAACAGCGCATCAGCTGCAAGCTTTGTATCGTCTCCTGTGAAGAAATTAGATAGTGCTTTGATTAATTTACCAGGAAATCTTAACAGAGGCTAAGTGAAGTCTCTGTTCTCAAATGTCCCACTGTCCTCATCAAATGAAGGGTCAATTCTTATGTGCATGTATGTGTTTGTACTCACAATAGAACGTATCAACTCTAATACTTAGTAAGCATTATCTGTCTCAGTGCAGGCAGGAGAGACTGCTCAAGTCTAGCTTGAAATAGAGTGGACCTTGTCCAGTCACTCTGTAGGAACCCTAAAGAAGGATGAAAATCTAAATATTAAAAGGAGGTAGAAGCCTTAGTCTAAGGCATGCTTCCCTCAATCAAAGAATGACCCACAAATGGTAGGGGAGACTGTTATCTTAAAGAAAATGTTAAAGGAAGCAGATTTGAGAGAGACCTGCTCATTAGTTAATTTTATTTCTGATTTACCTCTATTTTAATTCCAAAAAAAGACTATCCTAGTTGGACAGAAAAACAAGACCTGACCTGACTCACTACAAGACGCCACTATTTTCTGCAAATCAACTCTTAGACCACATCAACCCAATTATTAATATAAACAAAAAACTTCAGCGATCCAGCCAAATTTCCATTGACAGCTTATAATTTATTATGAAAAAGAGCTCAGAGGGATCAGAAAACCAATTGCCATAATTTTCTTTTAACAGAGTTTCAGTTCAGAACGAGAGAGCAATTTAACTGTGACAGACATTGCAAATGATATGCTATTGAAAATGCATTCTGTTCTGTACTCAGAGGGAAAGCACAGAAAAGCTGCAGGAGGCCAACCAGTAAAACTGCTATCACTAGTACCAAGATATCAGCTGCTAGCAAAACCATAATAAGCTTGCAAAATATGTTACTTCATTTTAAATAGATTTCAGAGTATGTTGGTTACGATGTAAGGTAACTGAGCTGATGTATTAGAAATAGTTCCACTCAGAACCAAAGTTTGTTTTGACATCCTGTACTTTCAGTACCTTTTTTTATTTTTGCTCATGCATATCTGAAAGAACAATGTGTCAGTCATGAAATGCCAGGCAAGTACCCATAGCACGTTTATAACTAAAGTCTAGGCATGCAGGGTCCTTGTTTGGTAGGTAATGGACTTTTCTGTCACTTGTTTTCAAAAACAAAACACCAGCTCGAGGGAGAGTATTCAGTTTGTTTGAATTTTACAGTGTACCTAACACAGCAAAATTGGTCGGAGTGAAAAAGAAACCTCTGTGTATTTCATAGTAGTGTTCAAACTTTCTGTTTGAGATGTACCTACAATAAAGGAAGCAAACAGGAGCCTAATGAAAGCTGGTGTAATTGACTTCAGGTCTGAATCTGATTCAATGAGTCTAGCGCTATAGCGCAATCCCAGACAAATTTACTAGAAATGACAATTTTGTAACATGACAATGGACACCTTTTGGTAGTCCATCTCTTAATTTTGGTAGCCCACATAAACCTCAGTGCAAAAATTATGCATGTTACCAAAGCTAGGGAGGAATGATGTGGACCACTCTATTGTCTTTCCTCTTCCTCCTCCTAATTTGTCTCAATCCATCCCTCTTCTCTCCCCCCCTCTCCTCCCCCTTTGAATCTTTCTCTGTATTTTCCCTTTCTACTCCAGTTCAGGCTGGCAGATAACGATACAGAATTACTAGCAGTCCTTCACTATGCTAGTTCAGCTGTAGTGCCTGCTGTGATTGAAACACTCACCATCCCAGTCATTTTACTCTCCGCACGTTTGGTAAGCACTTCCATGGAGAAGCGTTAGGCTACACTCCAGCTTCCAGCATTGATTGTCAAAAATGTTAAGGGGCTCCCATGACATACCGATGAGGTTCAACTTGCACTTGAGGACCACTAACTTAAACTGAAAATTAGCTTTAGAGTAAAAATTTAAGTATTTATGTGTCCATTTACCCCTGTTTTCACCAGAGTTGGGAAGCTAAAAGAGCCCGTTCACCTAAAATTGATATATTCCCTGAGCTGTTTTTGAAAGGGTGATGTGTGTTAAATTTAAAAACAAAAAAGGAGCTCTAATTTGAAATCTAGCTGTTACAGGTGATTTGTGCAACTCTTACCATATCTTGGACTATGCTATTTAGGGATGAATATTGTTATGTATCCCATAAATTAGCCTCAGCCTATTTAAGCACTTAAAAAATATCTGCCATGGAGGAGACCACAGACATAAATGTGCAATCATTCTGATGGCTGCGCTTTTTAAGCTCTTATACCGGTACCCTCTGTCTGTGGTTGACAGTGTCATTAACATGAACATCCTCTCACCTAAAACTATCAGGAAACTCTTTTATGAGACTAGTTGATTCAATAGGGACCCACAAATACAGGTCTTCAGGAACAAAGTGCCTCGTCTCTGTGCTCCAAGATCAGGATAATTTTTTAATCCATATTTCACACATGGCATAACAGTACTCTGGTACTGAACTGGTAGAGATGACTTTCAGTTACTGTATACAATCACATGAAAAAACATTTGTAACTGTAGCAACCCTTGTATTAAAATACAAGGCAGAATCTTAGCTGCTTGACACAGGTTTTTGTATTTATATTTTTCATATAGCATCCAGAGTCAGGATTGCCAGTGATAAGAGGTGAAAGATTAGGTTTAAACTTGTTTGAAGTCCAATCACATTTGACAGGAAAGGAGTGTTCTGTTGCCTCTTGAAAAGAACAATTTGGTGCTCCTTAAGTCATATGGGATTTTTCTAACTTGACAGCCTTCCATGCTGCCGCTTGGTTTCTGCAGCAGTGCAGAGTGGTTAGTGAATTAGATTCCTGCACTGAATGCAGCTGTGAATATTCCTCCTAACTTGTCAAGGCCTGAGGTAGAATTAAAATCTACAAACAACAAACGTAAGAAAATTAGCTGGAAAAGAAATATAACGATTTCTGATTACATTTACTTTAGTTACTATTCTTTAAATTTGTTTGTATTAGAGTAGCATCTAGAAACCCAAATCAAGGATCAGGGCATCATTGTTCTAGGTGCTGCACAGACAAATAAGAGGACAGTCCCTGCTGCAGAGAGCTGGCAGTTTAGGTGTCCCAACAGGATACAAGAAGTTGACAGAATAGACATACGGGGTGGGTGTGGGGGAGGTGAAAACCTTAACAAAATCTCCCCCAGAGCTATTAATCTCTTCTTTTCCCTCCTAGGCTGTAGAAGAAAAGACGTGGTTGGTTTATAGGGGTTGTATTGTTTATGTATGTGTGAGAGAGAGAGAGAAAAGAACATGTTGAGTGTGGTCCAAGTAGAAAAAAATAAGTTGTACATTTTTGTTCTGTAAGTGGTGAGCTTACTGTGGGAGTGCGTTACACAGTGCAGGTCCAGCTGCTTTAAAATGTCTACCTCCCATACTTGTGAGCTGCCCACTTGTTTCCTGATTCATAATGGGGTAAATAAGAAAAGTGAGATGGTGCATATGTCTTATCCTTCAGTGTTTGTAAATTTTGGCAATGATCAGCATACCCTCATTACACCACATGTCTACACTTGCAAGTGGGGGCATGATTTCTAATGGGTAGGCATACCTGTGCTCGCTTTAATTTAACATGTACTCTGATTGCTAGCCCGTTCTGAAGCCTGCCACCACATCTGGTGTTTTGCGAACCGTGATCTTATATCTAAACTACTATTATTGCCTAGATTAAAGCTGTGCTACAGACATGCCTTTGCTTGCAGTGGAGACACCCCCCATTTTCTGTTGAATTTCACGCATAATAGGTGGTACAGGAAGATTGGGGGAAATGCATTGTTTCACTAGCTAAGGTTGTTTTATACTTGTGGCTGAGTGGTTGTAGCATTGAACTAACTTGGCACACCAACCTGGTATTCATGGGACAATTTGCTGCCATTGCTAATTATATATAATGTTAAGTTAACCTCTTGGTTTAAGTGAGTCTTGGCTGTAAGTACCAGCTGATTTTGGTATTAGCACGTTGTACTGACAAATCCTGATTCCTGTTATGAAGGGTAGTGGCATAAAATCTACAGAGAAATAGGCATGCAGGAGAAGGATCTTTCTGAATAGCCTCATTGAAATATTTTTAGTGCTTTAATGTCGTGGTGAATAAATAGACTTCATCTTCTCTTTTTGATGTTTTTTCCTATTTCCTGCATGTCTTATCTCATTCAGGCTATGCCCTCATCCCATCCACTAAATCTGATAACTTCTCAGACTCTAGCCACAGTGAGATCTCATCGCGGTCCAGCATCGTGAGTAACTGCTCTGCCGACTCAATGTCTGCAGCCCTACAGGATGAGAGATGTTTGCCTCAGTCTCTTATTGTGATGGATTCAGCAGGAGCCGCAGAAAGAAAAGAAGTTCCTCAACCATCGGCTGAGTATAGTCAGCCTAGCACTGGGTGAGAAGTGTTTGTGCTGTGGTACTTGGCTGACTGACGTAAGGAAAAGGAGCAAAACACTTTAGTCAAGACGCAGTTAAGGGTCATGCTGTAATTATTATTATTAACTTGTTGACAGCAATCAGTGTGCTAGCTGCTTTAAAACGTAGGGGAAGACATTTTTTTTCGCACAAGGAGTTTGCAGTATAATTTAGACAGACAAGAGCTTCTCTGCATCAGCAGGTTTTGGATAAATGTCTCTTGCAGGAAAATGCAAATACACTGCGAGCTTGAAGGATATTTAACAAATTCCCTCTTGTACAGTGCTGAGGAAGGCAGCTGAATGAGAAGAGCATTTCTAGCAGTTATCGCTGGCAATCAGTAATATCAGTCACATCAGTACTTTAATGTTTAATATGTAACCCAAACATGTTGTAAGTTGTTTTTATGATTGTTGAGGCTGATTAGAAACTAGTTGCTCATCTTTTGCCTCCAAAGGTTCCCATACCAGACATTTTGTTGCCTTCTTGGTAAGATGGCTGCCACCAGTAGCTCATTCAAAGATGCCACATATATCTAAAAATGTTGGGCTTGATCCTGTGACAACTTCTATTGAAATCAAGGGGCTCAGTATCTCTTGAGATCAAATGCTGTCTTTTCAACCACAATGTATTTTATTCAGGGAGAGAGATTCTCTTTACATTTGAAATATCAAATACCTGGGCTGAGATAGTGGTCAGTTTTTAAGGAGTCATAGTAACGCTTGATATGCCACACTGGCAAAGATCTGCCCGTGGAGAGAAGTGAATGAATTTTTCTTATGAAAAAACACACACTTTTCATTGTTGAATACTATGAGGAGCTGTGTCTACTTGTGTAGCCGTGAAACCCAACAATAATGCAAGAAAGAATAATCATTTTTTTGTAGTGCTTTCTCCTTATCAATGAGACTATGGGGGGGGGGGGGGAGAGAGAGAGAGCGCATTGCTAAGATAATATAACTTCTGAATATTTACCAATCCCAGTTTTTCCAGTGTGATAAAATTGGAAATAGTAGACCTATTTAAAGACGCATTTTATAAACTAAAATAATTCTTTTCCAAAAAGTACAGCACCTTCCAGTTTCGTCAGAGATGCTGACATTTATTTACCACAGACATAGAATAGTTAATTAAATACCCCAATGTGGCAGGGTACTGCACCACATAAAATCACAGTTTTTCAGAACGCATACTGTTGCATTAAGGATAGTATTGCAGCCTGAACTTGGTATTTTCTTGTGTTTTATAGTTTAAAATCAAATCCTTCCAACTCTGTATTATTGCTATGTTTTAGTTTCCATAATTTTTTTGTGGAAGAAATATTTTTTGATAGAAGAGTTCAAAAGATAGAAAGGCAAGGGAATAAAAAATGCTTCTAACGTGATTCTGACGTGTTCCTAGATTCCATAACGTGTCAATATACTGTACGTGTTAATGATGAATTTTATATATTATCCTTGATACTCATTTATAGCACAATCCAGAGCTGCTCAGAGAAGTTTTGAATGGTGATTAGCAATCATCCTTTCTGTATTCTGGATCCATATAAAACCAAGCTTAATTGTGCACTGACAGCATTAATACAATTTCTCATTGAAATAAATAGGTGCTAAGTAGCTTCCTTTTGAATCTTAGTATTTCTGCCATTTAAAATCCTCTCTACAAATGCCTAAGCCACTTTGTCACAGTCCCTGAGTAGGCTGCCCCTGAGTAGGCCCTTTTGCAGCCTGGAGTGCTCTCCTTTCAAGTAGAAGGCTTATGCCTCCACTTCTTTTTAGGGTGAAATCCAACCACGCTCCAACTGGGTCTCCAAAGTACACTCCTGCTTTCCAGCCATGTTATGTCACAGGCCCAGTAGGCTGGGAGCACATAACATATGTTTGCAGTGATACAGAAACAGCTTCTTCAAAACAAAGCATGATTTATTTTGTTAAAATAACACATAGAATAAGTGAAATTTATAAAATATTTTGGATTTTTTTTACATTTTCATATATATTGCTTTCAGTTACAACACAGAATACAAAATGTATTTTTTATGACAAATATTTGCACTAAAAATGAGAAAAGAAATTTTATTTTTCAATTCACGTCATACAAGTACAGTAGTGCAATCTTTGTCATGAAAGTGTAACTTACAAATGTAGATTTTTTTTTTGTTATGTAACTGCACTCAAAAACACAACACTCTAAAACTTTAAAGCCTACAAGTCCACTCAGTCCTACTTCTTATTCAGCCAATCGCTAAGACAAACAAGTTTGTTTACATTTACAGGAGATAATGTTGCCCTCTTCATATTTACAATGTCACCAGAAAGTGAAACCATACATTTGCATGGCACTTTTGTAGCCTACATTACAAGTCATGTACATGTCAGATATGCTAAACATTCGTATGCCCCCTCATGCTTCGGCCACCATTCCAGAGGAATGCTGATGACGCTCGTTACAAAAATAATCCATTAATTAAATTTGTGACTGAACTGCTTAGGGGAGAATTGTATATCCCCTGCTCTGTTTTACCTGCATTCTACCATATATTTCATGTTATAGCAGTCTCGGATGATGACCCAGCACATGTTCATTTTAAGAACACTTTCACTGCAGATTTGACAGAACGCAAAGAAGGTACCAATGTGAGATTTCTAAAGATAGCTACAGCACTCAACCCAAGGTTTAAGAATCTGAAGTGCCTTCCAAAATCTGAGAGAGACAAGGTGTGGACATGCTTTCGGAAGTCTTAAAAGAGTAACACTCCGGTGTGGAAACTCCAGACTCTGAACCACCAAAAAAGAAAACAATCTTCTATTTGAATCATAGACTAGAATAATAGAATATTAGGTTTGGAAGAGACCTCAGGAGGTCATCTAGTCCAATCCCCTGCTCAAAGCAGGACCAACACCAACTAAATCATCCCAGCCAAGGCTTTGTCATGCCGGGCCTTAAAAACCTCTAAGGATGGAGATTCCACCAGATGGTGGCATGTGACTCAGATAATGAAAATGAACATGCGTCAGTCCGCACTGCTTTGGGTGGTTATTGAGCAGAACCCGTCATCAGCATGGATGCATGTCCCTGGAATGGTGGTTGAAGCATGAAGAGACATATGAATCTTTAGCGCATCTGGCACGTAAATATCTTGAGACGCCGGCTACAAGAGTGCCATGCGAACGCCTGTTCTCATTTTCAGGTGACATTGTAAACAAGAAGCAGGCAGCATTATCTCCTGCAAATGTAAACAAACTTGTTTGTCTGAGCAATTGGCTGAACAAGAAGTAGGACTGAGTGGACTTGCAGGCTCTAAAATTTTACCTTGTTTTATTTTTGAATGCATTTTTTGTACATAATTCTACATTTGCAAGTTCAACCTTCATGATAAAGAGATTGCACTACTATAGTACTTGTATTAGGTGAATTGAAAAATACTGTTTCTTTTGTTTTTTTACAGTGCAAATACTTATAAAATAAATATAAATTGAGTACGGTACACTTTTATTCTGTGTTGTAATTGAAATCAATATATTTGAAAATGTAGAATACATCCAAAAATATTTAAATACATGGTATTTTTTGTTTAACAGTGCGTTTAATCGCACAATTTTTTTAATTGCTTGACAGTCCTAGTTATTTCTCTACAAACCTGTGTTTTATATTTCTAATTTATTTTGTCTTCAAATTTAGTTGGTCACTAACTAGACCTGCTATAATCAGAGGGATGGCTGTCACATCTTCCATGAGCAATGAGGAGATCTCCCACGAGCATATCACAATAGAAGCTGCAGACAGTGGCCGTGGAAGCTGGACTTCATGTTCAAGTAGTTCTCATGATAACTTTCAGAATATCCAAAACCAGAAAAGTTGGGATCTCTTGAATTCTTACCGCCACACTCATCTAGATGGACCCATTGCTGAAGTAGAACCCACAAACTGTTGCTCTGAAGAGACTCATTTGTATTCTGAAGCCTTTTCCAAAAATAACCGACAGTCAAAAGCCAGCACGGAACATGATCAATCTCGACAAAGCTGGGCCTCCTCAAGCTCCCTGTCAGACACGTATGAAACAAACTATGGGACAATTAAACGGAGAGGGCTTGAGCACTCCACAGCGGAGCAGACTGAGGTTTTGGACTCTAAGCCAGCCACTGATGCAAATTATAAAACTGTTACTTCAAGTACAGAAAAAGGCCTGATAGGTAAGCCAAGCCAAAAACCTATGGAAGCTTCCACATCTGTTTTGCATTTTAATATTAAGTTGTTAAGAAATTACATCAGCAGATCTGGGGGCTGGGTTGCATATTAAATCCAGTTTTACATGTGGTTTTAATCATAGTAGTACCCAGACAATGTGTTTTCAAACCAACTTTTTTTTTTTTTTTTTGAACTACGAAAATTAAAAGAATAAAGCAACATGCTTTCTTACAGCCTTATGGAAATGCAGGAGGCCCATGTTCAGGGAAGTGTCAGGCATTTCTGCATATGCTCTCAGTGTTCCTTTATTTCTTGAAACTCCTTTGGGATCACCTTTTTTTAACCCCCCTCTTTTGCTTCTATCCCACACAACGCTTATTGCTGCACATTTTCCTCTGGCAAGGAGGTCTGGACATGCCTCCCGTGGGCATGTCCTTCCAGCAACCAGTAAGGGAGGAGGTTGACTAGTGATGCAAAGAGACTGAGCACACTGTGTCCATAACACTCCTGTCACAGCGAGCCCAGATGCGAAGCGATTCCCTTCATAGCATCACGTTGCACTGCCTGCTGTTAGATTGCTTAGCCAACTGACGTTTGCATACTACTGGAGAAAAGCACACTTTCTCTTCACATAAAATATGCCTTCCAAAGGCATATTTTATTAATGTGCACATGCCCTTTCAGTGACTTAGTGAGTAGGGTTGCCAAACAACCAAGACTAAAGGAGTTGGTAGCAAACAAGATTAAACATCAAGTAAAACTTTCTAAAAAATTGCTGAAGTTAGGGGTGAAACTGAAACCCAATTTAATTCCTGAGCAGTTTGCTGGAGGGACTTACTTTATCATCATAGGGTAATTGCCTGAGCAGACTTATCCTTAGGTCACATGTAGGGTGGAGTCCTTCTCTTTTTCTGGCTCTATGGAAAAAGTGAGCTTTTCTAAGAGAGTTTTCGCAACCCCCTCCAATTTACTTTGTATGCATTTCCTTCCGGCACATGCATACACACCCTGTCCTAGCCTAGTAACATATCCTAACTACTAGTTCACTCTTCATCAGCTCTGACATTCTGGCATGTGAGTCACTCAATGCAGTCTTGTTTATCTCTTACTAGGGTGACCAGACAGCAAATGTGAAAAATCGGGACGGGGGTGGGGGGTAATAGGAACCTATATAAGAAAAAGACCCAAAAATTGGGACTGTCCCTATAAAATCGGGACATCTGGTCACCCTATCTCTTACTCCTTTCTCTCTTGTTTCCAATTCTGTTTATGTCCCACATCGCACACTTTTCTTTGCATGCAGCCATGTTGCTGAACTGTATGTATTCTTTGTTAAGAAGCATTCAGCAACATAGTTCAACAGAACACGCACTGCATCCTATTCAGTGAAGAGGAAAAATAGGTGGATGTGGATCTTGGGTCACAAGTAGATGTTGAATTTTGCAAACCCTTCATCCACACTTCATTATATACATCACATCCAAGATATTCTAGTTTTAGTTCACCATTTGTTTAGTCTGTTCTGGGGTGGGAAGATGGTTTCAGAGATGACACTTTTGAAAGAAGAGAAGATCTCAGTGGGAACAAGACAGAATAAGGGAGTCTCTTAAGGCAAAGGATCGATTCAGTAGAACTCGCACTTAATTTCTCATGAAAAGCTATTAATCAGTCTGTAAACACTTTTCACACAAGGAACTCATGCTCTTTTAAAATGCTCATTAATCGGATTGTTTTATATGCAGAATGGGAGTGGGGGTATTGAACCTTTTCTTACGTGGGATCTTAGTGTCCCAGTTTCTAAGTGATTTATATTGTGAGAAGTTACAAGAATAATGGAGATGTAATGGTATGGATGCTAGTATTGGTGCTACATCCAACTCTACCAGTGGATGGCACTCTCTCGCAGTCAATATTAGTAGATAGAGGCACCTTTGGGAATATAATAAGAAAATTAAAGTAACAGTAATAATATTTTGCATTCAAATGTTTCTTCTTCAGAGCGCTTTACAAATACCTGAGTAAAACATGCCAGATTATCCGATAGTTTGTACTTTTTCCCCCTTAAATGAGGGGGATGTTAACACCTTTCACTTGCTGTAGGGATATTCACTTTCCTTTTTATCTGTTTAATAGCCACCATTCACGTAAGTGAGGATGGCTGGTTGGGACTTCCTGTTGGTGGCATTTCTCTTGAGGTGCTTGAAGACCATTTGCTGCAGGAGATATTTGCTGCATCTAAGACATCCTCTTTCCTCTTGAAATTCATGAATTGGTCCCTGATTCCCACACATGGCTGTGCGAATAGCACTTTCACTGATCTTTTTCAAGTAAAATTTTAAGACATGTTTGATACTGTTTTCTTGAAAGATAAGAGCCATTTTATTTATAACCCTTGAGTCAGTCGACATACTTCACAAAAACTAGGGGTCACCCAATGAAATTAATAGGCAGCAGGTTTAAAACAAACAAAAAGAATTACTGTACTTCTTCACAGAATGCACAGTCAGCCTGTGGAACTTGTTTCCATGGGATGTTTTTGAAGCCAAAAATATTATGTACAATCTGTCTCTTAATGAGAGCTTCATACAGAGCTTTTGATTTCTTCCTGCAGCATAGATAAGTGTAGAATATGTACTAGTATCATACTGCATATCAGCAAGTGTAGTAGAATCTTGTTACAATAAAGTCAGTTGTTTAAAGAACTTCTCTTTTGGTTCATGAACAGGGCTGGAAGTCAAGAGGTCTGGTTCCTATGCCTGACTCCACCACAAACTAATTGTGACCCTGGGCAAGTCAGTTAACCTCTCTTGTATTTCAGTTTCCCAACCTGAAGAATGGAGGTGAAGAATATTTACCTCCCAGGATTACTGCAAGGATAATTACTTTAATATTTGTAGAGCGCTGTGAAATCCTGTGATGGATGTTGCTATAGAAGTGCAGAGTATTATAACTACTGTAATTGTAATCGGAGTATTTCAATGCATTTGAATAACGTGAGACCATAGTTCAATTGAACTTCAATTGACTTTTCACCATATGAGTTCAGTCATTTTGCTATTACACTGACTTTTCAAAATAAGTATAAAGTGTAAGTTAAAAGCATAAAAATCTGCTGCTGCTGTTATAACCAGTGTTTCTGCATTTGCCTTTTGTTATCAGTTTCTGTTTTGTCATTGTAACACTTCAGTTTTTTTTTAATGTTTTGTTTCCTTTGTTTTCTTCATTAACATTTCCATTGCTTATTTCTTGTACCAGTGTACTGTGTCACCTCACCTAAGAAGGACGATAGGTATAGGGAGCCTCCGCCCACCCCTCCAGGATATTTGGGGATTTCTTTAGCGGACATAAAGGAAGGATCACCCCATCACCCACACTTAAAGCCTCCAGACTATAGTGTGGCAGTGCTGAGGTCAAAGATGCAACATAGTGACCTCTCTAGACTTTCATCAGCTTCTCTCAGTAGTGAACCAGTGGCCTGTATTTCATCGAAGATGCCTCAATGGCATAAACGGCAACCGTCCCATCCTAAACTAGCAGATATGACTGACGCAGATAGTGAAGAGGATGGTATGTTAACTAACTTGATAGATGTTAAATGAACTGCTATGTAAATCAAGTCTCAGTACTGTGCTAAGTGTTACCTCAGAATGATGTTCTTGAGTTGTTCTCAGTAATTCTTCGAGATTGAAACTGTTTTTAAAGAAAATGTATATGTTCAAATTAAGTGTGCCTTTGTGTTTTAAAAAGCACATGTCACTAAATGGGTTCTTTATCAAAATGTGTGAGATTTACAATAGTGTAATTAAGATACTCATGATCAGCGGTTCTCAAACTGTGGGTCGGGACCCCAAAGTTGGTCATGACCCTGTTCTAATGGAGTTGCCAGGGCTGGCGTTAGACTTGTGGGGCCGGGGCTGAAGCCAAAGCCCAAGGACTTCAGCCCTGGGCAATGGGGCTCAGGTTACAGGCCCTCCACTTGGGGCTGAAGCCCTTGGGCTTCAGCTTTGGCCTCCCCACCAAGGGTGGTGGGGCTCAGGTGGGTTCAGGCTTTGGTTCCCCCTCCTGGGGTCACGTAGTAATTTTTGTTGTCAAAAGGAGGTCGCGGAGCAATGAAGTTTGAGAACCCCTGGGCTAGATTCTATATCTTCCCCTTCAATTCTATATCTTTCATTTGATCAATTCTGATGCCTTAAAAGGACACTGTCAGGTTAAAAATTATATTTAAAAAAATACTATCTTGGGTTATTAATTCTTGCAGAATATTTGAAATCCTAAATATGATTCACTGCTTTGCATTTCTCTCAATCTGGACAGTGGAAACAAGGTTGTTCCACTTTTGGTTTTTCTTCCATTTCTGGTTGGTTTACATTGCAGTTGTTGTGTGAAAATGTTGCAAGAGAATGTTTTAAAGCATTTTTGGAACAAAATAAATTAATGGAAACTTTTTTGTTGCTCTTAGGTTTTGTAAAAGTTTGTTTGGGCCAAACTTGAGTTGACAGTGCCTTCTTAAACTAAATTCTTCTACATCCTTGTTTGAAGTGACTGTCAATACTGCCATAAACAATCCTTGCTGCTTTCAACAATATACACTGCTACCTCAATATAATGCGACCTGATATAACACAAATTCGGATATAACACGGTAAAGCAGTGCTCCGGGGAGGGGGAGGAGGGAGGGCTGCACAGTCCGGTGGATCAAAGCAAGTTCAATATAACGCGGTTTCACCTATAACGCGGTAAGATTCTTTGGCTCCCAAGGACAGCGTTATATCGAGGTAGAGGTATATATGTAAAGTATTATGCTTCAGAAAGCTGTTCCTGTATTTGTAAAAGATCACTCCATACTAATGAATCGGTGCTATTCTTTCAATCTCCCAATGTGTTATGCATTAGTATTACCAATCCTTTCCCCCACTGTCAATGAACTGAAGCTTTTGAATTAGAATATAGTACTGACTTGCTTGAATTTCCATCTGGCTTAAAAACAACATGCATTTAGAGTCAAAGCCTTTGTGATATAAGGCAATCCTATTTTTGCATTGCATGATATTAGATCATTCTGTGGTGTATATTACTCTTGTATACCATGATGCCAACTCATGAGCTATGAGATAAAAAGATAATGATTTTTTTATCCAAGCAACATTTTCTTCCAAATTTTTGCAATGAAACTTATTGTACAGTTCTAGATATTTTTCCTTTTTAGTGGATAACTTTTATCATTTTAGAAAATTGCTTGCTCCTCCCCCGTCCCATTCTGTATGGTTTGGAGTCACTGAAATGCATTTTCCAGTGCATTCAAAGTAATATTTTGGGAATACGCAATTTCATCTTTTTCCATGTATCTTCATCAAATGGCTAAGAAACGTGTAGGATGGTAGAGGAATTTTTTGAATAAGGATATTTATTTCATTCTGGTCATTAGATTCTGAAAGCATTGCATGGCAGTACAATCTCCAGTAAATGGTGGGGCTTGGTCAACATATTGAATAATGTACTGTATGTTCATGGCAGATGTCTGATGTAACAATTTACAATGTGTTTTTCTTGTTTTACAGAAGATGAACAAGTATCAGCAGTCTAACCATTGGGCTATCTATGAAAACCACTTCAAATCACAGGGGACATGGGAATATGAACTATATGATTGTTAGCTAATGCTGACAACTTGCTGCTACTAACCTCAAAAGTTATATTTGCCTCAGTCGTGGACAATGTGAACCTGGCTGGATCATAAATCTCTCTAACTTACTTCACTTTACCACAGTCAGCTACCACAGCCTAAGAAAACTATTTATGCCTGTGATATAAATACCAGTTTCCAAGGAGTACAGACTACCTGAGGACTGAAATCAGTATGATGGGAAGGACCAATCTTAGTACATTGGGACCACCAATTGTCAAGAACCACTTGAAACTTGGAAGCATTCTTCTGAATAATACCTTATAATCCTTTGGTAGATTTCTGTGATGTATATTTTCCACATGACCATTATAATTCTAAAATTAAGAATGTTATTTTACATACTTAAGCAAAATTGGGGACACTGCGGCAGTATCTGAAAAAGTAATTTATTTATTTGGAGTTTATGGAGGGTTTTCTTTTATTTGTAGTGGGAGTGCTCTGGTTGGCTAGTGTGAACACTGACAAAGAAAATGGGTACTAACTTAGATACATGTCAATATTCTTTGTGCTATTGAAACAAACATAGGTAATGGGCCTACTAACTCATTTAGAAATACCCGGATTTTGGGTGTGTACTTAATGTAAATGGAATCAAGGATTTGGAAGTTAATGTGCATACAGCAATGAAACACTGCCATCTCTTGGTCCTGCTCTAGAAAACCCTAAAAAATATCTGTGGAAGTCTTTAACTATCAGCCTGCTGGGAAAATAACTGGAGTTCTTCTCCTGCATTCCCCCAAATTAAAGGTTTGAAACATGGAGGCTGTAGTTCCTGTGAAATTATTTGGTATGTTCAAAACTTTCCAAGTAGGACGGTAAACAAATGTTGCACTGCATAGTGCAGCATGTAAATCCATTGTTAGCAATAGAAAGGAAAATTAGTGCTCTGTGGGTTCTGTGATCATCCTATATTTTTTTTCTACTTGTACCAAAATTCAAATATTTTAGGTACTGGAATTATTTAAAAGGAAAATTGTTACCACTGCCATTATGGAGTAAGTAGAAAGTTTATTAATATAGCATTTTAACCATAGGCCATTGCACATAATACAATAAATAAATACAAATTTAATATCAACACAAGCCATTATGGAATAATATTTGTGAAAGTGAACATTTGAGATATAGTACAATATAGTGTATAACTGATTCTGAAAACCTACCACATTCATCCAATGAATTAGATTAGAATGTTTCAAGTTTTAGAGTGAAATGCTGGCCCAGTTGTAATCAGTGGGGTTTTTACTTGGATGGAGCCAGGATTCATGTTCTTTTTGTACAATTAGGGTAAGCTAAGTTGCTTGCTTTAACTTTACTTAGCCAACCAGAGCACATGGGGTAAAACTGGAAATACCTGCATTTTCTTTCTTGTTCTAGCACAGGATAACCCAATCAAATAATATAATTGGAGATGAATGTGTGGATCTGTGTTTTAACACTTTACTTGTAAATCTTAATGAGGATGTTTACAGATTAGATAGATGTTTGTCATTTTACAGGTGCCTCAAAGAACGTATATATTACGTTATGAAGAGTTTTAAATTTTCTTTTTTTGTTTTTCCTGGTGTAGGGCAAATGCAGCATTTTCTAAAAATGACACAAGTACCAAAAACAACCCAAAGCATTTGATGTGCATCACCCATATCTACTTGGGGCTGATGTTGACAAACATGAGAATGTATTCGATCAAACTTTTGCTTGTGTTCATGTGTGTGCCAGATTTAATATTATTCTGTGGCTGGAATGTACCCTGTATTGGTCCTTGTATCCTGAAGTCCTAAATCAGTCGAGAGCAGTAATGTGGAGAGAGGCTGCCCAATTCATAATTAGTTGATTGACTATATCTTAGATTTTTTGGTATGAACATCTGAGTAAATAGCTGAAAAATCATATTGAAAAGCAGATTAGCTATTTCTTAAAGGATACTTTCTTCTTCGTCAAGGCCTTAATGTTTACAATGAACTTGTGTAGGCCTTAATGAATCAAGATTAATATGTGTCAAAATGGTCTAGGGCTAAATGCTTACTTTCAGCATATATAATGTTAACTTCTTAATCCTTAAAATGATGCCTTGCAGGATATAAATTGCAAATTCTAGTAATCCCACAGTAAACTGTAATTGTTTGTTAGCTTTTAAGCGGCACGCACAATAGGCTTACCGTTTAATCAGAAAATCATGTGTTTTGTGCCAGATAAATTAAGTCCTAAGGTTTCAGTGACCTCAGATATTGATTTGAAGTTTATTTCAGCCTGTTGAACAAACGTAAAGGATTAAGTCTTTGTTCTTGAGGTGACCTCCTTCCTATCTAAGGGCCTAATACTGCTTCCACTGATGTCAGTGGGAAAACTCCCAATGACTCCCATGGGAGCTGGATTGGGGCCCTCATCTGGTCCATTAAGCTAGCCATCTGATATTGATTACACATTTAAACTTGGTGTTTGCACATCAACAACATCAATCTGTTCAGCAGTACTTTTCAGGACATTGTTTTTAAAGTGAATAAAAGTCTTGCTAATCATATTTTCCTAATAGACAGTACAACTAGTGTAAATAAATCATGCATAAACTATTGATAAATGAGCTACTTTTTCTGCTTCTTCTGACTTGGACAGTGTGGCTTGGCTCTGCTTGTCCTTGCTGTGACTTCGTTTGTTTTTTAATTCAACTGATCACATTGATCGGGGACAATAGCCAAATGTAGTGTGTCTTGTATGGATTTGAAGAGACATTATCCCTTTTTTCAGCTTTGAAAATCGTGAATTAAGACTGCTTAATTTGGGTTTTATGTTGTTTCATGTAAGTGGTTTCTCATGGAACCAAAAAATGTGAGCTGACTTACCTGTACAGCACTCTGTCCCTTTTGATTTCTTTCTCTTACACAGACCTAACTTCTGCTGAGCAATTCATGTCCCGACTAATATTCTTCCTCCATTTACATTTTGTTTCTTGCTCTTTCGCTAATTGTTTGCTCGTAAGTGATGAGTGAAGGATTTGATTTGATTAAAACCAATTTGATTTTTTTGCCTGCATTGTGATATTTCATTGTGCTATTAAAAGCTCAACCTTCCAAATCATTCGGAAAGAACCTTCCAACCAATCGTAGAACCTTTCACTTAACTGGCCTCCACATAATGAAATTAGACAACTGAGCTTCTGTTATATGAGTTTGCCTATCCCATAAATACAATTCAGTAAACTAAAGGGGAATTCCTTCAAATATTTGCGATATGCTTCCTTTAAGTGTCAACAATAAGAGGAGTTGAATGATCAGCAGTCATTACCAGAGTGGGAATATGAGGCCTTTTCTTACTCCTAATCCAAACTCACTGAGTAGTCATTGGGGCCAGTGAGGGTTCTTATGTGGGAGATGATTGCAGGGTGAGATTCATAGCTTCCTTCTAATTCTTACAGGTCGTGATTGTGCAATGTGCCTAGTGTCATCCTTGCCCATTGAAGTCAATGGGAGATGGAGGTTGGCCAGCACTTCCAAGGATTGAGCCTATAGGAAACAACCTTTGCAGAAAGACTCTGCTTTCTATCAATAATTTTCTTGCAAAAGATAAATCTGAAAAGTCTTTCTTCATTCTTTCTCTCTCAGATCACGTGGTTGCAGACAACAATGCAAATCTATGTCATGTTAAGCTTTTAAATAAATATTAGAATTAGTTTTTTAAAAAAGATATACAGTACTTACGACTGCCTTCAGAAAAACAGATTGGAAAAAAGGGATACTCTCTCTTTAGAAAAGCTTTATACATTATATTTAAAAAAGGGGAGAAAAACCCATCTTGAATTCCCAATTCAGCTTTAGCTTATGTTGTGCTTTTTTGTTTTATCTTTATTTTTATATACCTGGAATGCAGTTTAGCTTGGTATTAATAAAATTCTAAATATATGAGCATATTGGCAAAAACTGCACAGATGTAATGATATTCCAATAGCAATTGTACTGCACAAGTCAGTGATTGTAAAGTATTCCGTAACAAGCAATGTGTCTCCTATTTTTTGATACCTCTTACACTTATGTCTTTTAGAAAGACAGTGCCTCTGTATGCTTTTTGTATTTTTACTGAGTGATTGTAAATATTTGTTATATTTTTGGTTAAGAGAATGTTTAAAAGTACTGTTTATTATCCAATCTACTAATATGTTGGAATCAATAAACAATCTACATACATTCATTGTTTTTAAGCTGACCTTCTTTGATCATAAAAGTGTGTAACCGAGCAGAGGATTCCACTGAGACAGAGTTCAGTCCTAGGGATATGCAGTGTGCAGTCAGAAGTGGCATTTTGTTGTCTGTGGCACCACCTTCAGCCCTGGTGAGGAACAGCAATTAAGTGAGTGTTTCTGTTTTAAATAGGAATAAAAATAGGACAGAGCAGTGGGAGCCTGGTCGGGGAGGGAGGGATTGAGGAATTTGGCACCTTCAGTGTTGGTCAGATTTTCTTGACAAAATGCTTAACCTTGGGTATGCAGGCAGAGAGACTGAGACTGAAACACAGAGCTCCTTGCTGTTCTGCTGCATGACTTCTCCCCTCTTCCACAAATGGGCAGGCATCTTCCCTGTGGCATTGGGAGGTGGTAAAATGTTGCTGCTGGGGGCTGTAGGACAAGGGCCTGCAGCTCACATCAGGCCACTAGAAGTTTTGCCTCCAGCTATGACACAAGTTAACTTAGGTTCAGTTTTTCCCACTAAGGGCTTGTCTATACTTACGGCTAAATGGGCACTGCTGCAACTGATGCAGCCGTGTCGATTTAGCGGGTCTGGTGAAGACCCGCTAAGTCGATGGGAGAGTGCTCTCCCGTCGATGTCTGTACTCCAGCTCCCCGAGAGGCGGAAAATAAGTTGGCAGGAGAGCATCTCCCGTCAACACAGTGCGATTGTGTAACTGAGGTAATATAATTTAGGTCGATTTACAGCTTTAGTGTAAACCAGCCCTAAGTTTGTTTTCCCCTTTGAATTTGCATTTTTTTTCCACAGTAGTGACCTCCTTCCAGCCTCCCGTCTCCCTCTCCTCAGTGGAGCTCCTGGCTCCCCCTACTCAGTGGAAGCCCTGAGGCACTAATCCTCTGGATTCTCTGGTACAGCACCTCACTACCAGGTGCCCCACCCTCACAACCACGGAGGTGGTTCAGGAAGTGCTATACTTTTACAGCAACTTTCAGGTGCAGCTATGGGCGAGCTGTGGCCTGTCGGTTTCCAACCAATCCTCATTCGCCCAGGGCATATGGTTTTGTGGTCAGACAAGCACGTTGGGGCCTATTCCCCCTATAAAGCTGCTATGGGAAAGTGTAACCAGGAGCACCAGTTTTGCAAATGAGGGACCCCACACAGTCTGCTCAGGGGTAAGTCTTACCTGTTCCCCAGGCACCATGTCCCAAAAGAAGCAAGTGCCCGCTTAAGGAACTAATTTACAACTTCGATGAGTAAGTCACATAAAACGGGGTCTCAGCCTTTCTCCTGTGTGGTAACTTCTAGCTTTGCTCTGCTTCAGACTCCTTTCCCCTCGGCCTGCAGATAAATGCTCCTGGCTTTGGCTTACTGCTTCTGTGAAGCCTTGTCTCAGTATCAGAGCAGGGACTGCCCCCAGACTCTCACTCTGCCAGGGAAAGGACTCTGTCTCTCCCAAGCAGGAAGGGATCTCCCCACCTCCCACGCCACAGACTAATCTCCACACTCAAGGGAGCACTCCAGGCAGGCTGTGCCCACAACAGAAGTCCATAAGGACTCCAAAAAGAACAGGAGTACTTGTGGCACCTTAGAGACTAACAAATTTATTAGAGCATAAGCTTTCGTGGACTACAGCCCACTTCTTCGGATGAAGTGGGCTGTAGTCCACGAAAGCTTATGCTCTAATAAATTTGTTAGTCTCTAAGGTGCCACAAGTACTCCTGTTCTTTTT